>NW_024580584.1:0-48888 GCF_017639745.1 Melanotaenia boesemani | reverse complement strand
AGTCCCGGCACTCCATACTCCCGGAGTACCCCCCACAGGAGTCCCCGGGGAAGATGGTCGAATGCCTTCTCCAAATCCACAAAACACATGTAGATTGGTTGGGCAAACTCCCATGCCCCCTCAAAGACCCCGAAGAGGGTGTAGAGCTGGTCCACTGTTCCACGACCGGGACCAAAACCACACTGCTCCTCCTCAAGCCGAGGTTCGACTATCTGATGGACCCTCCTCTCCAGCACCCCTGAATAGACCTTACCCGGGAGGCTGAGGAGTGTGATCCCCCTGTAGTTGGAGCACACCCTCCGGTCCCCCTTTTTGAAGAGGGGGACCACCACCCCAGTCTGCCAGTCCAGGGGGACTGTCCCCGATGTCCACGCGATGCTGCAGAGGCGTGTCAACCAAGACAGCCCTACAGCATCCAGAGCCTTATGGAACTCTGGGCGGACCTCATCCACCCCCGGGGCCTTGCCACCGAGGAGCTTTTTAACCACCTCAGCGACCTCAGCCCCAGAGACAGAAGAGCCAGCACCAGCTACCCCAGACTCTGCTTCCTCATCGGAAGACATGTTGGTGGGATTGAGGAGGTCTTCGAAGTATTCCCTCCACTGCCTCACAACGTCCTGAGTCGAGGTCAGCAGCCCCCTATCCCTAGTGTACACAGTGTTGCCGGAGCACGCTTTCTCCTCCTGGCCGCCGGATGGTGGACCAGAATCTCCTCGAAGCCATCCAGATGTCATTCTCCATGGCCTCTCCAAACTCCTCCCATGCCCGAGTTTTTGCCTTAGTGACCACCAAAGCAGCGCTCTGGTGATCAGTTGACAGCTCCGCCCCTCTCTTCACCCAAGTGTCCAGGACATGCGGCCGCAAATCCGACGACATGACTACAAAGTCGATCATCAAACTGCCCCCCCCGACCACCACCCCCAAGGACTCCAAAAAGGGTGGGTACTATGAGCTTCTATTTGGTGCATAAGCGCAAACAACAGTCAGGACCCCCCCCCCCCCCCCCCCCCCCCCCCCCCCCCCCCCCCCCCCCCACCGGAAGGCCGAGGGAGGCTACCCCGGGGTAAACCCAAATGTAAAGGCGCCAAGTTGGGGGGCAATGGGTATGCTACTCTCACCGGGAGCAACTCCAGAATGGAAGAGGGTCCAGCCCCTCTCGAGGGCAATGGTTCCAGAGCCCAAGCCTTGTGTCGAGGTGAGTCCAACTATATCTAGCCGGAACCGCTCAACCTCGCACCAGCTCAGGCTCCTTCCCCGCCAGAGAGGTGACATTCCACGTCCCTAGAGCCAGCTTTTGCTGCCGAGGATCAGACCGCCAGGGTCCCCGCCTCTGGCAGCCTCCCAGCTCACAATGCATCCGGCCCCTCCTGCAGGTGGTGAGCCCACGGGAGGAGAGGCCCATGTCTCCCTTTCGGGATGAGCCTGACCAGGCCCCATGGGCAAAGGCCCGGCCACCAGGCGCTCGCCTCTGTGCCCCACCTCCAGGCCTGGCTCCAGAGGGGGGCCCCGGTGACCCACGTCCGGGCAAGGGAAACCTTGGTCCTTGTTTTTTCATCATCATAAGGGTGATCTGAGCTGCACTTCATCTGGTCCCTCCCCTAGACACCTGTTTGCCATGGGGGATCCTACCAGGGGCATGAGCCCCCGACAACATAGCCGCTAGGATGGTCAAGACGCACAAACTCCTCCACCACGATAAGGTGGCGGCTCAGGGAGGAGTTCTCATCCTTGTAACGCCTTTGGAGGACGCCAAGGTGTTTGCAGCTATCTCCTCTGGAGTGTGTATGCTTTGTAAACACCAACAGAGAATTGATTCCCAGTACACACCCCTGCTGTCTCCTCTTCATCCTCCTGTAGGGAAGGTCTGTCTGTCCAGTTATCCCAGAAATAAAAACAGATCAGGAAGAACATTATTTCTAAAGAACATTCTATCATTACCTTGTGCTGTTTGTCAGTGGAACATGTTTGTGGATGATGTGCCATGGAAGCAGGTTTGGCTAACTCCCAATAAATCTCTGATCACTAATAAAAGGAAAGAAATCTCCTTCAGGCTCGTCCACAGCATTTACCAGCTAAAGTCTAGATTCAGAATAGATTTACATGAAATATTCATATACTTTGCAGTTTTAGTAAAAACTCTCCTGAAACGATGGTCCATTTATTTTGGTCTTGTCCAGCTGTAAAAGTGTTTTAGCAAAAGATCTGCAGTCTGATTCAGGATGAAATTGATGATGTTTTTGCTTTATGTGGAAGGATGTAGTGCTTTGTCTTATAGCGAAAGATCTGCACAACAGTCCTAGTGTGAACTTAATTAATCTCCTTATTATTATGGCCAGATTTCATGTTCATAAGTGTAAATTTACATGTAGGAAACCAGGCTTCATTTCTTCTTACTATTATTATTATTATACTATACTATACTATACTATACTATACTATACTATACTATACTATACTATATATTATTATTATTCTAAAAACAAAAAGCAATTAAAACTGTATGTGTGTGCAGCATGTTTAATATGTAGACATAGTCTTTAACCCACAGTATGTCTTTTTTCTTTTTCTCTCTCACTTCTCTCTGTTCTCATGTTGAACTAATGTTTCTACATTTAGATACAATAAGTTTTCTTTACTATTTACATATTTAAGTTGTTTATTTCCGGTATTCAGAAGCTTTATTTTATTATATAGACAACTGTATTTATTGTCTTTGTAAATGCTTCACGTGTAATAAAGTAGAAATAAATAAAAAGTAAGCCGGTGTCCTGCTTCTGGTTCCTCTGGTCCGGGCTCTTGCCCGTCACCACAACCGGCTCATACACCAAAAAACAGCCTGCACAGAGCAGCAGTTTTTAGTCATTATTAACCTCTTTATCTCTTTTTATTAATATATCTACATCAACAGTACACTATTCATTCTCTTTTTAATGAACAATTATGATTTAAATCACGCTCCAATTGTGTTTAAAATGACTGATTAAATGACTCTACCTTGGCCTCCTTCTACCAGGCTGTAGACTGTCCCA
Organism: Melanotaenia boesemani; assembly: GCF_017639745.1. Classification (NCBI taxonomy): domain Eukaryota; kingdom Metazoa; phylum Chordata; class Actinopteri; order Atheriniformes; family Melanotaeniidae; genus Melanotaenia; species Melanotaenia boesemani. Next base: position 45,859 of record NW_024580584.1, on the reverse strand, counting down.
CAAGGAACAACAGAACAATAGACCTGCTGTACTCCAATGTGAAGGATGCCTACAGAGCCACCCCCCTCCTCCCACTTGGAAAGTCTGACCACAACCTGGTTCACCTACAGCCCCAGTACACCCCCCTGGTCAAAAGGATGTCTAAAACCACACGCTCAATCAGGAAGTGGTCACCTGAGGCAGAGGATGCTCTGAGAGACTGCTTTGACATCACTGATTGGGATGTACTGCTGAGACAACATGGTGAGGACATAGAGGAGCAGACTCACTGTCACGGACTACATCAACTTCTCGCTGGACGTAGTCTCCCCCAATAAGACTGTCCGTTGTTATCCAAATAGAATAGAATAGAATAGAGAATAGAAGTACTTTATTCATCCCTGTTGGGAAATTTAGGTGTTGCAGCAGTACAGTTGTGCTTCTACCGGTATCAAAATAAAAACAGTATAACAAATTTCAATATCTACAATAGCCAGCAATAGTATAGTCCAGTGCAAAGATTAATAGTGACAGCTGTTTTCTGTGACACAAGATGAGGAGTTTAACTGTACAAGGTTGAGCCAGTCAGTGCAAAAATTCACCAGTTACAACAGTCACTCATATTGTTATCTCTGACAGAGTGATGATGCGTTAAACAGTCTTATTGCGTGAGGCAGGAAAGATTTCCTGAAGCGGTCCTTCAGACAGCGAAGCTGTCTGAGCCTTTTGGAAAAGGAGCTCCGCTGTCTGTCCAGCACAGGGTGGAGAGGGTGGTCCGGGTTATCCAAGATAGATAACAGTTTGTTCAGTGTCCTCCTCTCCACCACTGCTTCTAAAGTGTCCTGTCTGCAGCCAACATCCTGTATTGTTCCAGTTCCAAAGAAAAACCGCCCTGGTGAGCTGAACGATTACAGACCGGTGGCACTTACATCCCAGCTGATGAAGATGATGGAGAGGCTCATCCTCAATCTCCTCAAGCCTCAAGTGCAAAAGGCCCAGGACCCCCTACAGTTTGCCTATCGCGCAGGTGTGGGTGTGGAGGATGCTATTCTCTACCTCCTACACCGTGTCTAAGTACATCTGGATAAGGGGAGGGGCACAGATCGTCTTCTTGGATTTTTCAAGTGCCTTCAACACAATCCAGCCCCTAATGCTTCTGGACAAACTGAGGGAGATGCAGGTAGACCCCTGCTTGGTGTCCTGGATTGGTAACTACCTCACAGAGAGACCGCAGTACGTCAGGCTAAAGGACACCACATCTGACACTGTTATTAGCAGCACAGGAGCACCCCAGGGCCCCCCCTGGCCCCCCTAATCTTCACACTCTACACCTCAGACTTCTGTTACAACTCAGAGCTGTGTCACATCCAGAAGTTTGCAGATGACACAGCCATCGTGGGGTGTATCAGGGATGATGGAGAGGACGAGTACAGGAATCTGGTCAGTGACTTTGTCTCCTGGAGTCAAATGAGCCATCTCCAGCTTAACACCTCAAAGACTAAGGATCTGGTTATTGACTTCAGGAAGTTCAGCCCACGACCACGTCCAGTGACCATCAGGGACGATAAGTTGGAGATTGTAGACAACTACAGGTACCTCGGGTTGTGGCTGGATAACAAGCTGGACTGGACATGCTGTACAGATCACCTGTACAAGAAGGGCCAAAGCCGTCTGTACTTCCTGCGAAGACTGAGATCTTTTAACATCTGCAGGAAACTCCTGTGGATGTTCTATCAGTCTGTGGTGGCTAGTACGCTTTTTTTATGCTGTTGTCTGCTGGGGGGGTAACATGACAAAAAGGTGTGCTAACAGGCTGGAAAAACTCATCAGGCGGGCGGGCTCTGTGGTTGGCATGAAGCTGGACTCCCTGGTGACAGTGGCAGAGAGGAGATCACTAAAAAAACTACTGGCTATTGTGAATGATGCCAGTCACCCTCTGCACACTGTCATCAGTGCACAGAGAAGCCTGACCAGTAACAGGCTGCTCCTCCCCAAGAGTAGGACCAACCGGCTCAGAGACTCCTTTGTCCCCCGAGCCATCAAACTGTACAACTCTGCATTAGGCAGGAGGGGGAGAAGGAGGGGGGAGAGGGAGGTGTGCAGTCCGCCTGATACAACACATGCACAATAACCCATAGAAACAGTTGCAATAACTTATACGTGCAATAGTGAACTGGGAATCTGTACCACCTCTACTGTGTGCAATGCTTGTTTATATTGTTTTATTTAACTTATCTTATTGTTATTTATTGCATTCTATTTGTGCTTTTCTTGCACCTTGTTGCCTCTATTTTGCTTTGTACCTGTATATATTGTGTCTTGTGCTTGTCCTTCTTTACTGTTGGTGTTGTATTGCATGTATAAGTCTTTGTAGATATTGAAATTTTTTATACTGTCTTTATGTTGCTACCTTTAGAAGCACATGACTGTACCGATGCAACACCTAAATTTCCCAGCTTGGGATGAATGAAGTACTTCCTTCCTTCCTTCCTTCCTTCCTTCCTTCCTTCCTTCCTTCCTTCCATCCATCCATCCATCCATCCATCCATCCATCCATCCATCCATCCATCCATCCATCCATCTATGCCGGGGAGCGGAGCGCATCCGAGCCCTGTGTCCCATGTTGTATTTGTGATGTTTTATTGTTTTGTATTGTAGTGTGTATAGTCACTGTTGTCTGTGTTTTGTGTTAAAGCCTAACTAGGGACGGGCATTGAGAATTAGCCTTGGCTAAAATGCTGTCGTGTGTGACATGACTCATGAAACATACTTGTTCCTGCCAAATAAATACGTTTTGATTTGATAAAAAGAAAATACAGTAAATTTTGGTTTACAAACACTACATCAGGGGTCTCCAACCCGCGACTCTGGAGCTGTAAGTGGCTCTCTGGACCTTCCACAATGTCTCTAAATACATGGCTAAAATATTCTTGTCATTAGGTTGGAAACTATGGACTTTTCATTTTTTTTTTAATTTACATAATTTTCCATAAATATCTACATCCCTTAGAAGAAAGTCTGTCTATTCTCTTTTTATACAAGTTTTATGTTTTTCTTTATTTAAAACCGATAAATAGAAATAAAAATGAGACTGAAGATGGGTTTAGCTTTAACTGTCATATGTACTGTTGCATGTTCTACTAGTTTAGCAGCAACCTGTGCACACATGTACTATGAAGAAAAAAAGTTGTGGTGTAAGAGACCTAAATCAGAGACACACAAACATCTGATATTCATACAAACAGCTTCCACAGGTTTGTTACACATGAATAAAAACTCTTTTAAACTTTTAGTTTGATGAATCCTGACCTGAGAGTTTCCAGTTTGCAGTCTGGACTCTTCAGTCCACCACACAGCTTCTTCAGTCCTGAGTCCTGCAGGTTGTTGTTACTCAGGTCCAGTTCTGTCAGACTGGAGGACTGGGAGCTGAGGACTGAGGACAGAGGTCCACAGCTTGTCTCTGAGAGACCACACGCACTCAGCCTGGAGAGAAAGTTACAGAGAAAATGTAAGACGTGAAAAGACTGAATCAGCACTCATGTTGAACATCGACTCAAAGAACACCTGTAGAGAAAATCAGGTGTAACTCCACAGTGTTTTACCTGTTTCATACTGTTCTTACTGTTTGTTGACTGTTTCATTTTACACGTGTTTAACTGGTAGAAGAGGTGTTGGTAAAATAATCTCAGTTCAGAAGGACCAACCTGTGACCTCAGAGATGAGTATTAGACACTGATTTATATATGTGCAGCCTCCACAGATGGTCCAGTCAGAACAGATGAGGTATACAGCACCAGTCCAACACACTTCTCCTTATGCCAGGCTTTATTGTTGCTGAGTCACATTCTACGTATGAACACATGTATATCTGTAAGTCTGTGGTTTCTATCAAGTGAAATAAAATATACAGAATGATCCTACGGAAGCTGAGAGTGGTCACGCTCATGTTTTTTTTAACACTGCCTTCCAAAAACAACACTGGCTGGAGAAAACCCACGCAGAGATGGAGAACATGCGTCAGACATTTTCTGTAATCTTTACTCCTGTACCCAGACAACCACAACACGTCGTATTTTCCTTCAAGAAAGACATCTTCTCTTCTTGTGTCCTTTTATCCAAAAGAAGGCAAATATCCAAGAAATGACCAGCTCCACAAAACAAACTAACGAGTTCTTCTCTCCTTTATTCACAGGTTCCACTCTCTTCTGAACAGATGTTCCAGTTGTGGCAAAACTACTGCTTCTAGTTTTTACCAATTTGAGACCATTTTCAGTTCTTTTCTCCTCATTCCAGGTTCATCTTGGAAATCTCCAAAAAAGACGGTTGCTTGTTATCTTGTTTTTCCACAAACTCCACAATATACTGAAATGTGACTCTACGGCAAAACTTCTCCTGAATATCACAAACCGTGCTTCTCCACTGATCCCGCAACTTATAAGGAAGCTTTCTTATAATGGTTTACATATTTGATGGAACATTGAAGTCACTCAAAGAATTTTCCATGGAATTGCGACATTCTTGTAACAAATAACTACAGGCTTGTAAACTGTGATGTCTTCTGCCTTAACCATTGGCCAGGAAAGCACCTTATCAATGTAGGCAGAAGCTATTTTGAATGATCACCAAAATGCTGTTGAAGTAGTGACTTTGCCTTTGAATATCCCTGAGAAACAGGCAAATGTTGACAACTTCGGACTAAATCTCTGGGTTGACCCTTCATATACTGCTCAAGGTAATACAAACAATCCTTCTGGCTTTGAGTCCTTCCTTCGATGTTATGTTCAAAAGCTCTTATGAATGTTTGGTATTGCAGGGGATCACCATCAAAAACCTGTAGATCTCGTTTAGGTAAAAGAAAAAGCGACTGTTGTTCAACCAATAAAGATGTTATTTCATTTTCCAGAACTGTGAGGAAACGCTGATCTGTGTTGCTCTCTAATGCAGATACAGATGAGTCAGGAGAACTATGTGTAGCTGTTTGATGTAAAGCAGCATTTGATGTTATAGGTAGACCGGCCCCAGTCACAGCAGCGGGAAGCCCAACATTATTATTTATCTTTGTTTTCACAGCAGCGTAACTGAGAGAAAGGACATCATCTACAGCCTCTGCAGCCAATGGCTGCGTGTTAAACTCAGGCACAAACGTTGCAGCATTAGCATTCAACTGTGTTCTCTTTCCTCTTTTCAGTTAGCTGTTCATCCCATCTGCAGAAACATGAGACACAAGAACCTTCCGACGCCTTTAACACACTCACTTTAGCCATAGAAGCAGCCAGTTCCATGTCTAAATCTAGCTCCTCCTTCTTTCTCCGCAGCAACTCCTGCTGCTCCTCTAAAACATGCTTTTCTTTCAGCAGTCTCTGATGAGCCAAAAGAGCGGCTGTCAGTCTTTAATCGAGCTGATGATGTTGTGGAGGAAGCGGACCTGCTTACCACTGTACTACGTCTCTTTGTTCTACTAGACACATTAGAAACGCTGTCATCTGGTCTAATGTCATCTATTACATTTTCAATATTACTCAGCATCATTCCTCTTTATCATTGGAAACATTGGATCCTTGACATGATGAACCAACAGCACCCACTGCAACAGGTTCTTTTGTCACCGCCAACAACCATTTCTTTGTTTCAGCCACAAAAACTATTTTATGTTATTTAACACTATCAAACCACATATTTTTCTTTTCTTGTTCTTCAAGAGGAAACAGAGGAACTTCCATAGCATGAAGATAATCTGCCTCATTATACAGACTTGATATATTTTCAAGACATGACTGTATTTTCCCGACGTTACCAGCACTTTGCATAAGATCTGTAATTTCTCTTATTGCACCTTTGATCCTTTTTACCTTTGCTTGACGTTTTCTTTGAAGCCTTTCAACTTTATTTTCAAAAGCTGTAAATTTCGTTTGTCTCTTCCCAAGTGTTTTATTTAACTCCATTTTTCATTCACAAAATATCCAGTAATCACAAAAATATTTGCTAATTTCCAACTATACACAGCCTTTATTTATTTATCTATTTATTTATAACTTATGTTTCCACATATACAGTGTGTTATTTTAGTTTAATTCCCCTCTACCTCTTCTCCATGACTATACTAAACTCAACCCTAGTCTTCTGTGTGTACTAGCGGTGGGTATTTATGTACCCAAATACCGATAGCCTCGAACCAGACTGACCGTCTTAGAACCAGAACTACGGCAGCATTCCCAAACGCAACGCTTCAGCCGCTTGATACACAAACAAAAACACTCACAAATAATCCCAAAATAAACAAACCAGTACAATCACCTTATGTTAAAGTACCGCTCAGCCTAACAGGAGAAAAAAAACATCCTTTATTAAAAAACAACCATAAATGTTTATCAAACACACTGTGTGTGTGTCGTGTTATAGCAACGGCTACGACAGCAAACAAACAGCAGCAAATTGTGAATAAATGGGCTTTACGAGACTTCAATGCACGTTCACGTCTACCGCTCACAACTTTAAAAGCAAACTCAAACATCCAGGGTTGTACCGATAATACCATTAAATCTGCTTCAACAAGTAGGCGAATATCTTCTGTTAACAAGATGCTTTTTGTTAACTAAATAACAGAATAATCTCCGTTGACAGATAAGTTACTAGTTGACATTTATTCTCTTGACAAAAATAATTTTCTGTTGACAAATAATTACTTTCTATTAACAAAATATTGCAGCGCACCAACTTAAATTTGAACCCAATCACCGCGGCAGGATAAGACATGAGGATTTGTATTAAAGGCAGAATCTGTAGGATTTCACAGCAATTCTTTCCAACGCCAGGTGGCAGTAATAAATAAAACACAACTCCGTCACCTCCACAAACCACCACAGGGTGGCAGTAATGAGTAATACTCCTCACCCCTCCCACCCCCAATTCACACAGCAGCGCCACTTTCATCTCCACCGTCCACAAGACTTATTTAGGAGCTGAGATGGCATCCAGTTTTTCAACTCCAAGTGAACCAGTAAGTAACTGTTTAAACAAGTTCTGCCTCACGCTGAAAATTGTAATTTACTATGTTGTTTTGCGAAGTAGTACATGTTAAAATTGCAATGCAGTATTATGGAATAAACAATGCTAGTAAATGAGGCAAAGCTATGTGATTAGCTATCTAGTTGCTAGGTTAATTATAACGTTATAAATATGTTTGCAAATATTCAGCTAATATTAGACTGACTTAGACTAACAGACTGACACGATAACACGATGCAGAATTTGCAGGTTTGAATGTTGTTACAGATACGTCAGTCTGTGCACTTGTGTTTTCAGAGTGACGAGGACGATGTGTCACAAAGTTCGCAGCGTTTGAGCCGAGGCAGGTCCGGTGGACGGTCGAGAGGACGAGCAAGAGGGTTCAGGGTACGAGGCAGAGGCCGAGGCCGAGGAACACGAGCTGTAGCTTCCAGAGCTGAGCACTCGGATAGAGTTGAACAGTATCGCCGTGACCGTTTGGCTGCCACACAGGTAAAATGCAGGATGCAGCTTCATGTTCAATGGTTTGTCAAGCTATCACTGATAAAAAATATACTTAAAAAAAGTCCTTATTTTCACAAATATTGCAATAACTAATAATGCTACATATATTTCATGTATTATTTCTTGTTGCAACGTAAATGCGTTTTATGTGTAATTTATGGATGTACTTACAGCACTTATTCTTAGTATTTGAACTTTTTGCTTTGACAGTCAAACCATTTCATCAGATACTATAGTAATATTTAAAACTCTATACAGAATAGGGAGACACAGGCCTTCACTAATAAATCAAATCTTTTACTTGGCTTTACACTTTGTTTTCCATTAATAAATAAAATTAGGCTCCACTTTTATAACTAATCTTTTTTTATACCTTGCAGAGACTTCTTGATGACATGACTGCTGAGGACCTAAGAAGGCTTGCATCACAGCTCGTCGTAAGGCAACCAGGCCTGATTTTTGATCTTCTATTGCAACAGAGCAATTCAAGCGTCTCAGAGGCAGCTGGAGTCCCAGGAATGCCCTGGTGTACTTGTGGGTTATGCAGGGAGATGCCAACCGACAGGGAGAGGATCTGCTGTGGTCAGACACCAGCTAATTGCATCAGCAAGCTACCACATTTTACCCAATATTGCCTTGATGAAGGATATCTTAGGATACATAGGCATTATCGAGAAGATGTGACAGCACTTGGCCATGCAACAGAGCCAGGTGATAACAGGCAGTACCGGTGTGCCGCCTATAGGCATTTCATATAATGGAAGCACGGCTCCCTGGGAGCAGGAAATCGGCGTGTCATCCCCAGTTGTTGTGTGTGGGCTATTAGAGAAAAGTTTCCTGATCCACACAGACAGTACACCGGTTTTGTTCCTGGCATATGATTGTGTTTTTAGCTAAACTGCTAATTAATAATAACAAATCTGTGAAATTTTATAGATTGTACATAATTATTGTATAATTTCTGTTCACTTATAACTTTGTATTTTGTTTTTCATTTATGTACAGTTATATAACTTAATTTGGGATAGTTTGTTTGTATTTATACCTTTTTGATTAAAATATACTCAAATTTACATGTTTTACCTCGTTAATTCAGTCACGTAATAATATAATTAATTGTACAGTGAGATGTGACTGCAATGGAACAAGACAAATGTTTATTACAATTTAACTGCAAAAAATAGATAAATATAACTGATGTAACAGCAGCAATACACAGTATATACACAACAAACACCCCATAGACCAAAGGATGTGAAAGTTTGATTGCACAACAGATATTCAATCCTTCTTGACGATGTTTTATCTGTGGCAAACACCACTGACTGAATACACATTTTCACATTCACATTTTCTTTGTTCATTACAGTTATGGAAATAATTATTAGATGCAGTAATGGGGTTGAGGGGGCAGATTTTGTGACCTAAGCATCAGATGTCTGCTTTTTGGAGACCTTGGCCATGACCTTCTGCTGTCACTGGAGCAGATCAGTCTAGTGTGAAGTTGCTGGGATGAGAATCATCTCCACATGTGAAAGCATGGTCGTCGGAGGGAAAAGGCTGGAATACTTCCTCTGGGTTGGCTGATGAGGTCCTGAATCAAGTGTGGGACTCCGAGTCTTGTTCATCAGAGAGGAGGAATGGAGCAGGATGTCGTCAGTATCTGCTATGATGTAGATTCTGCATCTGCAGACGGCTTTCTGCTCTGTGTTGGTCGTCATCGTAGGTCTGACAACATCCTTATACAGAGGGAGGATTGGTGTTGAATTCTGGACCTGATGAAGAAAACAGTTTAACAAAGTTTAGCAAAGCAGTTTATCAGACGCACTGTGCCTCACATATTACATTTGAGTCTTTAGTTCCAAAAAGTTAACTGTAAATTCACAATTTAGTGTTGAAAAGATTTGGTGGGGGATTATTGTACTTTTATTTTTGTTGGTATGGTAGTGACAATTGCCACAAGTTGTCTAGTCAGATTAACAGGCCAAGGGTGTTTATCAAGAATATTTATTTACAAGTTTCCATCCGTGATTGACCCAGAAGTAATTAAGACAGCCGTGTTTGACACGGCAGTGATTTATTCCAAAGGGACGCACAGCACACATTAGAGTAAATGGACATGAAAGTGTCCCTAAAATGGTCCAGAGTACTCTCTTCTCATCAGCTTGAGAAAACTTAGGTGCATAACAGGAGTGAGAGTGAAGAAGGATAGAGGACTGGGGGTGGGGGAGGTCTACCGTGATTGGCTATGTGGCTGCTGAGGTGTTGCCAAGGTAATTGTGGGGGATCGTAGGAGTTCAAAGATAAGGATATCAATGAGAGTGCCTTTGTGACAAGCCCGTGTAGTGCCGCTTGAATAGCTTGTGGCCACATCCAGGACGGAGAGTTTCTCTTTGCCACCTGGAAAGTTACCTGCACTGCTTTATCTATATGACTTTTTGGAGATCTGCAAGTTCTGAACAAGTTTTTGGTTGAATGTGACCTGACATATATCATCTGAAAGAAATTACATCAGTTTCTCTCTTCAATTTCTTTGGTTTTGCTATTAAAAATTATGCGTTGACAATTGTAAGATGTTTTGGGGTTTTTGCTTCAAACTACTGACAACATTTTGGCCAATTCACATTAAATAGATTTCTACAGTTTTTACTTATGGAAAATAAATGACAATAACAAGCAAGTGGCAACTTAACACTCATGCAAATTAAGATGCTGGCTTTCATTTTTAAATACCACAACATTTTAGTTTCAATTTGTGAAAAGTAAGGAATCAGCATTTGGTGCATAAGTAATGTTTAATTTCAACATTGGTGCGTTTGCTAATGTTTTCCACTGGTGTCTCCTATTGTTGGGTAAATTAATACCTCTTATGGCACAAATGTTGTCATTTACTTTGCCATGTGTATAACAAAGCAAAAAGATATATATAATTTCATGTAGCACATGCCCATGGCTGGTCTAAGCTGTATAATTCAGACATTGTAGGTAAAAGTAAAATGTTATTACCGAGACCCCTTTTCACTTGTGTTTGTACAAGTTCTTCAACGGATGGGGGAGGTACAGGCGGAAGTCGACCGAGCTTGCGTGGATCATCTGGCCTCAGTGTCCATGTTCTTGGCATGCCTTTATCTGTTTCCAATCTACACTTCACCACCTCAGTCTGCAGCGCTTGAATGTAGCCATATGTTTTTGGTGTCTTCAATGCATAAACGCTATAGCGTTTATGCATTTTTTCTGAAAATCCGTATGTACCTGTTACACAGAAAATATGCTGATTACTATTACTAAAATATTTCTTTCTTTATGAAAGAATTTTGGTTGATGTTTCCATCACAGACAATGTCAGTAATTGTGCTGCTTACATGTTGGAGCCGTCTGCTCTCTGTCTTGTTGGCCGACCAAGATGGAAGTTGTAGTCCAGGGCAGCCAGAATAACACGGGCTTCATAGACTGGAGGAGTGAAAGCAAAACGCTTGCTTGCATACATGAGGACATGGTTGTGAAAGCTCTCCAAGTCAGCTGTAGATCTATTGAAGTTAAAAAAAAAATATTAAAAAAGAGATACACACACATACATACAAAGTACTGAGATATTAAATTTTAAAACACAGAAACCTACCTAAAACGCAAGTACTTATGGATATCCTTCTCCTCCCGTCAGCTAGAAATGTAGGAGAAGTTAGACAACCAAAAAAATAAATAAAACAAATATATATATATATATATATACACACACGCACATATACACGCACAGGGAGACATTGACCCAAAATGGAAGAGATTAGAGTTTGCAGCTAATGTGTCAGGGGTCACCAGGCTGCAAACATGTTATCACACCACACCCTTGCTAAGTGCTATACATACATACACACATATATATATATATATATATATATATATATATATATATATATATATATATATATATATACATATATATTTATATATACACACACACATATATATTTATATATACACACACACATATATTTATATATACACACACACATATATATATATATACACACACACATATATATATATATATATATATATGTGTATATATATATATATATAGCACTTAGCAAGGGTGTGGTGTGATAACATGTTTGCAGCCTGGTGACCCCTAACACATTAGCTGCAAACTCTAATCTCTTCCATTTTAGGTCAATGTCTCCCTACATGCAATGATTCATCGGTATATGCCCAGTATTAATGGAGAAATTAATTTCACAAACAGATAGACAGGGGTGAAAACATCCTGGTAAATTCAAAATATATGAAGATGATATACATCTTGTGTTACACTTACTCATATGTATGAGTTGATCCAATGCTTGATATGGTGTCTGCGTGCCAACCACCTCTCTTCATTGGCGTTGATGTTTGAGGATCTTTTTCAAATCTTATAAAAAAAGGAAAAAAAAAAAAGAAACAGAAATGACTAAAATTGATTATCGTAGATAGAATGTTTCTGCACTTCACAAAAAATTGACATACTGCAGATAATAGTGCAAGTTAGCAGATGTCTCAATGTCAATTCCGTTTTGAAATAACTGAAAATGTGAACAACCAAGCAAGCAAATCTCATTTCTGCCATAAGTAGATGTGAGTGTCAAGACATGCAGTATGAATGTAGCTAAGACATACCTGCTGACCTCACGTGTGACGTTTCGCACTAAGCATTTAGGGAAGTGAGATACACAGACCAAACCAAACTTTACTCAGGATGTATCCAGAGAAGGAAAAGGATGTGTGTTCATACAGTGAAACAAAAAGTCTTTTAATCATAAAACACAGACACTGTGTTATGATCAAAACATTGACGGCATGTGATAGATGCGCTCTGTCGCTCTAAGTTCCACCCTGATGCCACACGCACGATACGCGCACACACAGATGACCACACCTCCGTCAGCTGATAGAGAGCGCGTAGGAAAACACTTCAACCAGCCAAAACGTTTTTCACACTCTCCCAGGAATATTGAAACAGTAGCGGGCCATCAAGGAGCAGTTCCAGTGTTAGTAGAGAACACCATGTCCATCACGCGAAAGTGCACTAGCGGAATCTGCCGTCATTGTAATAATTTCTGAGTTGTATTACAGCTTAAAATAAATCCAGGTTTATTATTTGTGGGTTTTATTACATATATTCCAGACCTGCTTAGTGTTGGATGTATTCATGCTTTTATCAAACCGGTTAGCCACCGCTGAACTTCAGCAGTACAAACATCTTATCCAGATTTTCTGCTTAATTTTTTTCTGACATATTGAAAAAATATTACATTAATGAAGAAAATAAATGGATAAAGTCCAACATATACCACGTTTTACAATCAGTTTGTTTCCTTGCTTCTGGTCTGTGTCGTTCTTCGCCATATGAGATGTCTAACGTGCGGGCTCTTAGACCCCCTCCCCCTCCCCGCTTCTCTTGGCTTTTTATCAATGTGTTTTTATACTCTGAGCTTGGGTAAGGAGGGAATAATAAAAAAATGAATATACAGACAGGCGCACACAATAACTTGTTGGTCCATGGTCGCACATTGTTACATGTCATCGTCTTTCTTCGTTGTAGGAGAACTAGCTTTGTAGTCATGACAACGCCTAACACGGCGGCTAATGGTCATATCACCGTTTGTCTACAAGTTGAGGGACAATATAACGTTTGTACTCACAGAACAATGTAACAGCAGGCTATACAACCGAGGAGGACCCATTAACCATAAAACTTAGCATCGCACCATTTAAATTACGACCTCTTGGTTACAGCTAACTGCTAACTGTGTGAAAGTTCATACTTACCGGTCAAGAAGCAACGTTGCCAACTCTGCATCAGACTTCAGTCCTTTGTTGTTACGAAGCTGTCTCCAGCGCGTGAAGGCGACGCCGATATTTATTCTAGTTTTCCCACGCTTCTTGTCATATAGCTTCTGTGACTCGTAGCGTACTTTTTTCTTCTTACCAGAAGCTAACTCTGGCGGTGATATTGGTCGCTTTGAAGTGGTTTCATCCATGCTTTATATCAAATAGACAAGCCAAGGTCGATTTGTCTAAACTTCTCTGGAAGCTCTGCTCTCACAAATTCACGTGATGATTGGTGAGGTAATTCAGTTGAAACGCTACCACAGTGCGAAGCTCAACCTCTCCTCCCCCTCTCTCAACTAGGAATCGCTTCTGAGCTGTAGATTCGAGCTGCTCTGCGATAAATTGTCTTATACTCACTCTACTGGTGGAAAAAAGGTACTACAACTTTTATGGACCGTAAAAAGTTGAAAAAGGACCAATAACTTTGTAATTTAATAAAATATCACATATGAAATGATGGCAAATGACATGTTTGTAAACTTTCTAACTATAGTATTTGTTATTTTTTACATGAATTTATATTGAAAATCCTACAGATTCTGCCTTTAAAGACGCGTCACGCTAAACCAGTGCACTTGTAACCATGTTTTATTTTTCTTTATCCATGTTACAATAGTAAGAAACAAGCACTTACTTCAACTGATGAGCTTCAAGTTGTACAAGGATTTATCAAACGGTGCATTTAGATGACGATTAATAGAAAATATCTCCCTAAGCTCACCGTGCCTCCATGCTCCAGGTCCAAACCAGACACAGGTGAGCGTACCCATTAATGAAGATAACACACCCACAATCACCGGTGATGTCACCACACATGTGCACACACACATTTTACGGGAAAAATACATAACCTGACATATGGCTCCTACAAAGGATGCTACCGTGGAGAGGGTTGTAGTGAGAAAAGCGAAAAATGATGAAAAGACAACCTTAAACAAAACAAAAAAAAAAAAAAAAAAAAAAAAAAACCTAAATTTTTCATTCAATATTTTCTTTGTTTTTAAAGTTTCATGTTATCAAGTGTAAATTGTTTTTTAATTAGGATGTCACAACACTTCACTTTTTTAATGTGTATGTCCACACTCTTCATTAATAAACATTAATATCTGACGGTAAGCCAGCGCAGGATCAACCAGCAGCAGCTTTGTACGTTTCATTTCCAGCCTGGAAAGAACATTTTCATCATGACAGCAAATGTGGTGAACTATTAGCAAATCAGCTCAAACAAAAGCAGGAAAAAACAACCATCTCCAACATTAAGGACTCAGCAGGAAAGCCGACCCAGATACCCGAAGAGATTAACAACATGTTTAAAGAATTCTATGTAAACTTAAACTCATCTGGGAAAACAGATGAGGAAAGAATGAAGTTATTTCTAAACAACATCAACCTACCACAGTTAAATGAAGATCAAGTTAACATGCTCGACTCACCAATAACACATGAAGAACTTTACACTGCTCTTAAACATCTGCCTAATAACAAAGCACCAGGACCCGATGGCTTTCCTGCTGACTTCTACAACATTTCTGGTCATTCTAGCACCCCTAGTTTGCAGAGTCCATCCATTTTCTTCCGCTTATCCGGAGTTGGGTCGCGGGGCAGCTGCCTAAGCAGGGAAGCCCAGACATCCCTCTCCCCAGCCACATTCACCAGCTCATCCGGGGAGATCCCGAGGCGTTCATAGGCCAGCCGAGAGATGTAGTCTGTCCAGCGTGTCCTAGGTCTTCCCCGGGGCTTCTTTCCAGTGGGACGTGCCCGGAACACCTCACCAGGGAGGCGTCCAGGAGGCATCCTAACCAGATGCCCGAGCCACCTCATCTGGTTCCTCTCGATGTGGAGGAGCAGCGGCTCTACTCTGAGCCCCTCCCGGATCACCGAGCTTCTCACCCTATCTCTAAGGGAGAGCCCGGCAACCATGCGGAGAAAACTCATTTTGGCCGCTTACACTCGCAATCTTGTTCTTTCGGTCACTAACCACAGCTCATGACCATAGGTGTAGCATACCCTCCGAAAGATTGTAGACTCGACTGATGGTTTTCAACATTTATTTCAAACTCTATGAATTCCATTTGTTGAGACCAACGTGAGAACTAAAGAGACAGAAATTACATTTGAGTTCAATTCGTCCCGAGGAACGACGTGGCTTCACCAATGTGAACACAGTTTAACATAGCATTAATTTACTAACACAAATACTCAAATAAACATGACCCAAACATAACCCTAACACCTTACTACTAACCTTGTGCCTCCTCGGGGGGTAGCTATATACCTTTCAGTAATTCACAGTTACATTTTAACCGTTTTCCTTTTCTCCGTGTACTGTTAGCTTGTTCCGTGTCTCATTTGAGTTTTTTTTACTGGAGGTTATTACCGGAAGTTGTTACCGGAAGGCACAATGCCGACCGGAAGTAGTAAGCGATCTTCAAAATAAAGCTGATTATAATCATAAGCTTCAACTAAGCAATCTGTATATAAAACACATGAATTACATTTTCTTATGATAAACCCAAATCATGAACTGTATTTTATACCTCAGTCCAAACGATGCGTTAAAAATGGCTTAATTAACTTTTTTAAACTTCAACCTTTTTAACCATGCAGGCTGCCACCTTGTGGCCAAAACTTAGAAAAGCAAAAGTGGTTTGCTACAATAGGTGAGGGTAGGAACGTAGATCGACCGGTAAATCGAGAGCTTTGCCTTTTGGCTCAGCTCCCTCTTCACCACGACAGACCAATGCCGAGTCCGCATCACTGCAGACGCCACACCGATCCGCCTGTCGATCTCCCGCTCCATCCTTCCCTCACTCGTGAACAAGACCCGGAGATACTTAAACTCCTCCACTTGGGGCAGGACCCTATTGCAGACCCGAAGAGAGCACTCCACCCTTTTCCAGCTGAGGACCATGGTCTCGGACTTGGAGATGCTGATTCTCATCCCAGCCGCTTCACACTCGGCTGCGAATCGCTCCAGAGAGAGCTGAAGATCACGGCCCAATGAAGCCAACAGAACCACATCATCCGCAAAGAACAGAGACCCAATCCTGAGGCCACCTAACCGGATCCCCTCGACACCTCAGCTGCGCCTAGAAATTCGGTCCACAAAGGTTATGAACAGAATCTGTGACAGAGGGCAGCCTTGGTGGAGTCCAACCCGCACTGGAAATGATTCTGATTTACTGCCGGCAATGCAGACCAAGCTCTGACACCGGTCGTACAGGGACCGGACAGCTTGTACAAGTGAGTCCGGCACTCCATACTCCCGGAGTACCCCCCACAGGAGTCCCCGGGGAAGATGGTCGAATGCCTTCTCCAAATCCACAAAACACATGTAGATTGGTTGGGCAAACTCCCATGCCCCCTCAAAGACCCCGAAGAGGGTGTAGAGCTGGTCCACTGTTCCACGACCGGGACCAAAACCACACTGCTCCTCCTCAAGCCGAGGTTCGACTATCTGATGGACCCTCCTCTCCAGCACCCCTGAATAGACCTTACCCGGGAGGCTGAGGAGTGTGATCCCCCTGTAGTTGGAGCACACCCTCCGGTCCCCCTTTTTGAAGAGGGGGACCACCACCCCAGTCTGCCAGTCCAGGGGGACTGTCCCCGATGTCCACGCGATG
This sequence comes from Melanotaenia boesemani, assembly GCF_017639745.1. Lineage (NCBI taxonomy): Eukaryota > Metazoa > Chordata > Actinopteri > Atheriniformes > Melanotaeniidae > Melanotaenia > Melanotaenia boesemani. The sequence continues at coordinate 28,883 of NW_024580584.1, read as the reverse complement.
CTGCAGAGGCGTGTCAACCAAGACAGCCCTACAGCATCCAGAGCCTTATGGAACTCTGGGCGGACCTCATCCACCCCCGGGGCCTTGCCACCGAGGAGCTTTTTAACCACCTCAGCGACCTCAGCAGCGACCTCAGCCCCAGAGACAGAAGAGCCAGCACCAGCTACCCCAGACTCTGCTTCCTCATCGGAAGACATGTTGGTGGGATTGAGGAGGTCTTCGAAGTATTCCCTCCACCGCCTCACAAGGTCATGAGTCGAGGTCAGCAGCGCCCTATCCCTAGTGTACACAGTGTTGCCGGAGCACCGCTTTCCCCTCCTGGCCGCCGGATGGTGGACCAGAATCTCCTCGAAGCCATCCAGATGTCATTCTCCATGGCCTCTCCAAACTCCTCCCATGCCCGAGTTTTTGCCTTAGTGACCACCGAAGCAGCGCTCTGCTTAGCCCGCCACCAGGTGGTGATCAGTTGACAGCTCCACCCCTCTCTTCACCCAAGTGTCCAGGACATGCGGCCGCAAATCCGACGACATGACTACAAAGTCGATCATCAAACTGCCCCCCCCCCCCAAGGACTCCAAAAAGGGTGGGTACTATGAGCTTCTATTTGGTGCATAAGCGCAAACAACAGTCAGGACCCCCCCCCACCCCCCCACCGGAAGGCCGAGAGAGGCTATCCCGGGGTAAACCCAAATGTAAAGGCGCCAAGTTGGGGGGCAATGAGTATGCCCACACCTGCTCGGCGCCTCTCACCGGGAGCAACTCCAGAATGGAAGAGGGTCCAGCCCCTCTCGAGGGCAATGGTTCCAGAGCCCAAGCCATGTGTCGAGGTGAGTCCAACTATATCTAGCCGGAACCGCTCAACCTCGCACCAGCTCAGGCTCCTTCCCCGCCAGAGAGGTGAAATTCCACGTCCCTAGAGCCAGCTTTTGCAGCCGAGGATCAGACCACCAGGGTCCCCGCCTCTGGCAGCCGCCCAGCTCACAATGCATCCGGCCCCTCCTGCAGGTGGTGAGCCCACGGGAGGAGAGGCCCATGTCTCCCTTTCGGGATGAGCCTGACCAGGCCCCATGGGCAAAGGCCCGGCCACCAGGCGCTCGCCTCTGTGCCCCACCTCCAGGCCTGGCTCCAGAGGGGGGCCCCGGTGACCCACGTCCGGGCAAGGGAAACCTTGGTCCTTGTTTTTTCATCATCATAAGGGTGATCTGAGCTGCACTTCATCTGGTCCCTCCCCTAGACACCTGTTTGCCATGGGGGATCCTACCAGGGGCATGAGCCCCCGACAACATAGCTGCTAGGATGGTCAAGACGCACAAACTCCTCCACCACGATAAGGTGGCGGCTCAGGGAGGAGTTCTCATCCTTGTAACGCCTTTGGAGGACGCCAAGGTGTTTGCAGCTATCTCCTCTGGAGTGTGTATGCTTTGTAAACACCAACAGAGAATTGATTCCCAGTACACACCCCTGCTGTCTCCTCTTCATCCTCCTGTAGGGAAGGTCTGTCTGTCCAGTTATCCCAGAAATAAAAACAGATCAGGAAGAACATTATTTCTAAAGAACATTCTATCATTACCTTGTGCTGTTTGTTAGTGGAACATGTTTGTGGATGATGTGCCATGGAAGCAGGTTTGGCTAACTCCCAATAAATCTCTGATCACTAATAAAAGGAAAGAAATCTCCTTCAGTCTAGATTCAGAATAGATTTACATGAAATATTCATATACTTTGCAGTTTTAGTAAAATCTCTCCTGAAACGATGGTCCATTTATTTTGGTCTTGTCCAGCTGTAAAAGTGTTTTAGCAAAAGATCTGCAGTCTGATTCAGGATGAAATTGATGATGTTTTTGCTTTATGTGGAAGGATGTAGTGCTTGGTCTTGTAGCGAAGGATCTGCACAACAGTCCTAGTGTGAACTTAATTAATCTCCTTATTATTATGGCCAGATTTCATGTTCATAAGTGTAAATTTACAGGTAGGAAACCAGGCTTCATTTCTTTGTTTGATTAATTCAAACATTACATCCTCTCTATACATTATTCTAAAAAACAAAAAGCAGTTAAAAATGTATGTGTGTGCAGGATGTTTAATATGTAGACATAGTCTTTAACCCCCAGTATGTCTTTTTTTCTTTTTCTTTCTCACTTCTCTCTGTTCTCATGTTGAACTAATGTTTCTACATTTAGATACAATAAGTTTTCTTTACTATTTACATATTTAAGTTGTTTATTTCCGGTATTCAGAAGCTTTATTTTATTATATAGACAACTGTATTTATTGTCTTTGTAAATGCTTCACGTGTAATAAAGTAGAAATAAATAAAAAGTAAGCCGGTGTCCTGCTTCTGGTGCCTCTGGTCCGGGCTCTGGCCCGTCATCACAACCGGCTCATACACCAAAAAACAGCCTGCACAGAGCAGCAGTTTTTACTCATTATTAACCTCTTTATCTCTTTTTATTAATATATCTACATCAACTGTACACTATTCATTCTCTTTTTAATGAACAATTATGATTTAAATCACGCTCCAATTGTGCTTAAAATGATTAATTAAATGACCGTCTCGCAAACACTCCACACTCTTATATACCTCTGGTTGGTTTTAAACATTGTTTTAGAAGCATAATGACACACAAAACAATAATATATCCACAAAATGAGAAATTAGCCATTGTCGGCAGCAGCTAGCATGCTATGCTAGGTGCTAACTGTTATCACTAACCGTAGTTTTCTCTCCACAGAAACACAATAACACGGTGATGTCCGGCAACTCAGAAACCTCCTCGTGGGTGTGGATACCTTCCAGAATCAATAATTCTACATGAAATGAAGCTTTAACCACTCTTCATCCAGTTATTAGCATTAGCATGCTCTCTCTAGACTGAAGTCTGTTCTCATTGGCATCAGTGCAGAAGAACTAAAAGCACCCTCTGCTGGTGAAAATAGAAACTACAACTACAAACTCATTCTAACAGCTATAGCTCAGTGGTTCTCACACTTTTTCTACCTGCCCTCCTTTTGGAGAAATAAATATTCCATCCCTTTAACATTATATATGAATTTGATGAATCCTGACCTGAGAGCTTCCAGTTTGCAGTTTGGACTCTTCAGTCCATCACACAGCTTCTTCAGTCCTGAGTCCTGCAGGTCGCTGTAACTCAAGTCCAGTTCAGGCAGACTGGGGGACTGGGAGCTCAGGACTGAGGACAGAGGTTCATAGTTCCTCCTTGAGAGATCAGACACACTCAGCCTGGAGAGAAAGAGGGAGATAAAATGATGGAGAAAGTTTTACACACAGTTAGTGCATGCACCAACCTGTGTATAGCCTGCTGCAGTCACTCCTTAGCTTTTCCTGTTTCTTTAACTTTTAACCAGCTTTTTGTCTTAATTGTTACTTTCTATATTTTACTTTTCATTGAAGCTGCACCCACTCCTACAGGTTGGTGGAGATTGTTTGCCGTTCATTTAGCTGCAGGACTGTTCCTGTCATTGAGTAAAGGGACTGCAGCACTATTTCATGCTGCTCTGATTGTTTACTCCACATGTCAGCTGATTGTCCTGCAGCCAGCTGCCTTATTGGCCAGAATAATAGAAATTCCTGCTGTCAACACAGAGGCTGCAGAGGTGGAATGAAGACGAGGAACAAGAGAGCTGGGTTGCTGTGATCCACCTCTCACCATGGAGAACACAAAATCACAACAAGATGGATGAGCGACAATAAAGGGAGAAAATACACTTTTTAAATATTTGGTGATGTCATTGTGAGGCGACCTTTTTGGTTCGTGAGGCCATCTTGATGTGAACTACTTGAAGGAGGATATTATAAAAATGGTTGGGAAACAAAAAAAAAAAAAAAAAAAAAAAACTCCAGATGTCAACTTGATTAATAAAAAAGGTTTATTACAAAAAGTGACGTCTCAAACAGAGCTGCAGAATCCGTGAGGTCTCTAAGTCAATGTCAGGATCTGAGTGAAACATGGAGCCCAGAATTCACTGACTCTTAGCAAATGGCTGCTACATCTGTCACCAAATACAGTCAACTATTTTTTATACTCAGGTCCAGTTTTATCAGCCTGGAGGACTGGAAGCTGAGAACTGAGGACAGAGCTGAACTTCATCTGAGAGGAACATTCACTGAGTCTGAAGAGAAGGAATTTAACAAAATGAATAATATTTGTATTAAACTTATGTTACATTTAATGTTTATGAACAACTAAAATACATTCCTCAAAATAACAAATCCAGAATTTGCTCTGTACAGGCAGAATATCTGCTGAACTTCTAATGGGGAGCTTTGAAAAGTGGAGATACACAATCTAGTTTCATTGTTAGTTCTCTATCCACAAGTTTTATCTGACCTTCTAACATTTATAGGAGAGATTGTGCAAATATCTCCCATCAGCTACAAATATCTCACTATCCACAAACATGTTTAATCTAATTAATAACAGCGTCTACATCTTCAGTTCACCGTGAAATGAAAGTGTTAAAGGTAGAGCTAGTTTCACAGCAAAGACGTGTGTGGACTGATAATTACATGAAAGTCTGATAAACCATTTCTACATGTGAAATGTATTTCACACATCTTTAAATCTCTTCTCAGTCTGTGGATGTTATTTGTGGCAGAGCAATAAACCTGCAGAAGATCTGGAGCCTCATTTATAAACCTGAGTGTAGCAAAGCAGACTACAGGCGGCGTCCGCAGGGAAACAAGGAAATGCAGCACAAAACATCCAGATTTATAAAAGCATGCGGACACAAGTCCCACGCCTGTTTCCGTTTATAAATCACAATCAAGTCTAACGTTGGTGCAGGTGAGGGAGCGCCTTGCTCCGCCCACATGGTGGCTATAAAAGGTCAGGTGAACGCCTGTTAGGGCTGCTCGATTATGGGAAAAATGATAATCACGATTATTTTGATTGAAATTGAGATCTCGATTATTTAACACAATTATAGATAAGAGGTTGGGTGGGTGTGTGTGTGTGTGTGTGTGTGTGTTTGGGGGGGGGGGGCATTTGAAGTGTTTACTGTGGTAATGCCGACTAGTTTCTTTCCACCAGGTCCCCATAGCTATTGTTTGTCTCAGACCAGAAGCTATGTTCTGCCTGGTGTGATCTGGAAAAATATAGTCTGGAGACATTTCGTTTTCACGTTGAAATCCGCGTCAATAAAATGTAGCACAACATTTCTATACGGTTCTGGTGCTGCTTTACCACAGGTCCGCAGTGGTGGTAGTAACTGAGGTTCAGAGAATCTCCTGAACTTCTGGAAAACGTCCAGAATCTGTTTCCTTTTTCCAGAGGAGGAAAAACTCTCGTCTGCTTCTACGTTCCACAGATGAGAAAGTTGAATTATGGAGATTCTATGTTTCCTGCACTGAGACAGAATCCTCCTGATTATTCTCAGCTCACAAGAAATATTTAATAAAACTCACATGTTTATGAGCTTCATCTGGATGTTTCACCTTAAATACTGAAGATATCCTTTATTGTTATTATTATTATTATTATTATTATTATTATTATTATTATTATTATTATCATTATTATTATTATTATTATTATTATTGTTATTATTATTATTATTATTATTATTGAGTTGAAACACAAGATGGAAAAAAACTAAACTGATGCAATAATTTCACACAGCTCACCTCTGTGGCTCTGATTTAAAATTAAGAGGAAGTTCCTTCAACCAGTCGCTCTTAAAGGACAAACAGCTGGGCTCAGGTCCAGGTTCAGGTCCAGGTCCAGGTCCAGGTCCAGGTCCAGGTCCAGGTCCAGGTTGATTCCTGTGAATAAAGATGTTTTAATGATTTTACAGCTGAATTCTGAAATTGTTCAACATTTAGTTTGCAGAAGAATCTGGAAGACAAATCAAATCTATCACATGACGATCATGATGCTGCAGATTCGTCTCAGCAGAGACGTCCAGAAATGATGAACCTGAAACTGGTTTTCATCTGAAACCTGATCCAACCTCCACTGGACTCTGATACTCACTGCTGGTCTGATCTTAGATCAGGAGGTTGAACCATCGACTGGTCGCTCTTCATGGAGACACAGCTGGGTTCAGGTCCAGGTCCAGGTCCAGGTTTAGGTTTAGATCCAGGTTTTAGCTTCTGAAGGATCCTGACAGAAAAGCAGAAATGTTATTAAATCTCAGAGTTCAGCCTAAAACCCATCAGAGACCTGCTGAAGTTCAGAACAGATGTTTTCAGAGGAGCTCATATCTGACGAAGAGGAGCTCATGTCTGATGAAGAGGAGCTCATGTCGGATGAAGAGGAGCTGTCAAAGAGACCAGATGGACGTTGATGACAGACTCAGAAGTTCTTCCAGCCTGAGCAGAGATCCACATCCAGCTCAGCCTGCTGATGAAAAGCCTCTGAAAGGCCTCAGTTCAGTCTGGACCCATACTGACACACTCATTCTAATTCTCTGATAAAGTCTTTTCTGGTTGGTTGATCAGATGAATTCTGCTCTTTAGTTGACAAACTACACTGGAAACAAGCAACACTGGAACATCTGATGTTTGCAGGTAAACAGTGGAATTAAAAATAAAGAAAAGAACTTTAACAGGATGATGTGAACAGATCTATGTGGAGAGAATGAATCATTGGAAAGTGATTGAGCTTATTTTGATGGAAAGTTCTGCTGAACTAAAATAAATAGAAAACACAGATTTCTGACTTTGGACGTGAACTTTAATGCTGTTCAATGAAGCTGTTTTCACACATGAACTGCAGCCTTGAAATGTTCCAGAAATGTTCTGGATGCAGGTGAGAAGACAAATTCCTGCAACATTCCTCCTGATTTCTTGCAGAGATTCTGCAGCCAGCTGTCTGATCAGAGATCCAGAAACCAGGAGCTGCAGCTGCTTATTGGAGGTGGAACCATGGAGGAGGAAAGTTAGGACTTCATCTAAGAAGCAGCTCACTCTGTTAGAAGTCAGAGATGTTAGAAGCTCCAACAGAGTCAGACTGATGTCCCAGAATGTTCCAGAAAAGCAGCAGCAGCTCATTTAGACACCAACATGTTCTTCTTTCTTCATCCAGCCTGGTTTCATGTCCACATCTTCTCCTGAAAGCTGCAGCAGATCTCAGCTAATGAAGCTGATGTGTCTCTGCTTTGATCGTTGGCTTACGGACCAGGAGGAGACAAAACTGAAAGACTTTGGTGACACAGCTGATCTGAGGAAGCTGCTCAGCTGTTTTCAGGGAAGAGAGCCACCAGATGTGTGGCAGCTTCCACAGCTAATGATCTCTGAACTGACTGGACTTTCTCCAGCTGATGAAGACCTTGGAGCTGAACTTTAATCTGCTGCATCACAGACAGCTGCAGCTGCAAAGACTGTGTGAAGAAAGTGTGTCAGCTCCACGGTCCATGTGATCAGTGGACTTCAGAGGAGACGGACTCGTATGTAACATCCAGTATGACCAGTAAGGAGGAGGCTCCCTCACACACTGGAAACATGAAGCTTTGAAACACAGCAGAGTTTGAAAGAACTGAACCAGATGAATTCAGACTGATGTGACTGGATTTAGGATCAAACTGCAGCTGTTTGTGCTTCTAGAGTTATTGGAGGATGCAGGATGTTCAGATGTGATGAATCAGATCAGATGATGCAGCAGCAAAGATTCACAGTAAAACCTGATTCTGAGAGTTCAGCTTCCACTTTTACATTTTAATACTGACATCTACTTACTGTCTGTTAGATCCACGACTTTCATGGAAATCAATTAAACCTTTTATCGACCGGTCGCTCTTCATGGAGTCACAGCTGGGTTCAGGTTCAGGTCTAACTTCATGCCAGCGTCCAGATCCACGTTCTAGCTTCTGAATGATCCTGATAGAAAAGCAGAAATGTTATTAAATCTCAGAGTTCAGCCTAAAACCCATCAGAGACCTGCTGAAGTTCAGAACAGATGTTTTCAGAGGAGCTCATGTCTGATGAAGAGGAGCTCATGTGTGATGAAGAGGAGCTCATGTCTGATGAAGAGGAGCTCATGTGTGATGAAGAGGAGCTGATTGTTGACTGACATTTACTTACTGTTTGACAGATCCACGACTTTGTTGGAAAAGAATTAAATCTTCTCTTGACTGGTTGTTGTTCATGGACACACAGCTGGGTTCAGGTTCACCTTTAGGTTTAACTTCATATCCAGGTCCAGATATGAGTCTAGGTATAGGTTTTGGTCCAGGTCCAGGTTGAGGCTGGTTCCTGTGAATCCAGATGTTTGGTGATGTGAGTTGTGATCTCTGACATGGAGAAGAGTCATGGACAGTTAGAGATGGACATCTCACCTCTGAGTGGTTTTAGAGGGAGGGACTCCCTCCTCTCTGTCCTGATCCATGATGCTGGATTCACATCAGCTCACACACACTTTCTACCTTCACCTGCAGAGGAAACACACATCATTCATCTGAACATCAACTGAAATCCTCCTTTCCATCATCTGCTGCTCCTCCTCTGATTGGCTCTGAGTTTCTGCTTCATATCAGAGTCAGATGGATGCAGTCAGACAGCAGTGAGGAAGAGGAAGCTGCCTTCAGCTGCTGGACTTCTATCAGGACACCAGATGGAGGGATGGAGCTGCAGACCAGCCTCAAAAGAGGAAACATTTCTCCTCCTTTTATTACCATGAACAGAAAGTGAAACTAAATCAGATGAAGATTTAAAACAGGAAGCAGGAAAAAAAGTTTGACATTTTCTGTCAGAAACAGAAACTAAAGGATGAAGTTAAAGAAGGAAAAATGAAGTGATTCCAGTTTGGATGGAAAGTCTGACTGAAGGAGCTGCAGAATCACACACTGTAGGTTCTGATCCGTTAACCTGCTTCCTGTCAGCCACTCCTCATCTTCATCATCTTCACCTCTACAGGTGGATTATCTGCTCCATCACAGCTGCTCACACTGAAGCTTTTTTCCACATTTAGGATCAATTTTCATTTCAGCTGTTTCACTGAAAATCTTCCTGCAGCAGTTTGACTCAAAGAAGGTGAAAGTGTTCAGATCAGAGCGGAGACCAGTTCTACAGAGAAGCTTTACTGGTAATCTCCTGGAAACTGGAACAAAGACAGAAATAAAATGAGGGTTTAGTGTCAAACAGCAGATGAATGTGGTTCAATCAGCGGTTCCAGCATTAAACTGGAGGATAGACTTTAAAGTTTTCCTTCTGGTCTATAAAGCTCTGAATGGTTTAGGACCAAAGTACATCAGTGATCTCTTGACCCAGTATAAATCTACCAGAACCCTCAGGTCATCTGGTTCCAGTTTCTTATCAGAACCAGACATGGAGAAGCTGCATTCAGCTTCTATGCTCCACATGTCTGGAACAAATTCCCAGAAAGCCTCAAATCAGCTAAAACACTCAAATCAAGTTATGTTTTAATATTGTCTTTCCCCACACTGAAACTTTATTTCTTGCATTTTATCATTTTATTTTAGCATCTTCGTCCTGTTTTTATTTCATTAATTGCATTTCTTTTAATCTTTGTTTGTTTTTTTTAATGCACTTGTATTGCTTTCTGCACCCTGCTGAAATGTTTATGTAAAGCTCTTTGAATTGTCTTATACATGAAATGTGCCTTACAAATAAATTTGCCTTGCCCAAACTGCAGGTGCGACTAAGTTCATTAGGAAAAAATCTACTATTTCTATGGTAGAAATTACGGGGAGTCTTTTTCTCTTCACTTTTTGTCTGATTTTGTCTTTGATTTTTATAAAACTATAAATAAACTCAGGTGTTGAGGGGGTTAAAATAATCAACTTCATGTTATTCAGTACTTTTTGCGCAAGTTTCCTGATGTTACTTAAACAAAAAGAGTTAATTGGTGAGTGTTTATTTCTGATCATACATACATGATGGACAGCTGCTTTGTTTGTTTGTTTGTTTATTGTTGCCATGGGTTACTTCTTTTGCTTTAGGTGGTTGTTAGAACAACTTTCCGTCCCTACCTGAGATGATTCTGCTTGTGTAGCTGCAGACAGTAGCAGGATGTTTCTGGAAAAACATTTTCTGCCTGAGCCTCATGCACCTATAGTGGGTGCACGTGACTTGGCAACTCATGGTGCACACTCCAGACGAGGTCTCTCTAAAGACCCCTGTGTTATTCAAATCCTGTATATCTTCTCTAAATCCTCTAAAATGTATTTTCTCTGATGTTAGTGATGTATTGTTCATGAACGATCCGGCTCTAAGAACCAATTCTTTGTAGTGAATGAGAAGAACTGATTCCTATCTAAGGGAGCCAAATCTTTTGAAGAGGTAGGACTTTATATTGATGGGCCCACCATGCGGTCAATTCTGTTGTGGAAATTTCATATTATTCCCTTTTACTATATTATGTCTACTGATCCCTCTCAGAGTAAACAGCTTGTTTAAGTTCTTGGTAATGAAGTTTAATACTGAGTAGCCTGTTGCTATCGTAAATGTGGATGCATTCTTTAGAACAGTTCGCTCTGACCTGTGTGACTTATCTGATACCAGCCAGGCGCCTCAGGATGACCCAGCCGGGCACTGGGGTTGTTTATGTGCTCACTAAACTGAAAAAGCTCATTAGGTTTGTTGAAGTGTCTAATCCTGTGTGAGGAACAGACAATCTCTTTGTTTGTATTTCATGATGTGCTGTGACGTGATCATTCTGCTTAAAAGATGCTGCATGCGTGTTTCTTATCAGATTCTGTTCAGATCTCTGTGCTGTCAGACCTCTGAACAGTCTCTCAGGAATTGCAATTCTATTCTGTCTATTCTTCCTATTCATTCTATTCTTTGTATTTTAATCCTTTGTTCAATAAACTTGTAATCATTTTTCACTTCAAAACCAGGCTCCTCATTCCTTGACAGAGTAACTTTTTGCCTCAACAATTCCATACAAGGGAAAGACTGGGATCATAACACTATGTAAGGAAGGGTTCTTAGAAGACAGGGATGTAGTGGTACCGACCAGGTACACAGAGTTGTTTAAATTACAAATGCAGGGCTCCAGACTAAGTTTTAGCAATGGTTGCACTGGTGTTCCAAACTTTTCAGTTTGTGTGCATCAGCAAAAATGTAGCTGAACCCGTCTCAGTACTGTGGTTTGTCCTAAATCCAGACTGACATTCGTCTAAAATATATTTTTTTTATGTAAAATTAATTTAGTTTAATAAAAAGAACTTTTTCAAGAAGTTTACCTAAAAACGGTGAGTTGGATACAGGTTGGTAGTTATCAAGAATGTCTGAATCTAAACTACTCTTGTTTAAAAGGAGCCTCACCACCGACAAATTATATGCAGTGGGGAAGACGCCCGTCTGAAGAGAGTAATTAATTTTTTTAAAAGCTCCCATTCAAAGAAACCATAAGATAACCAGGACAAAACTCTCCAGTGTTTCCTCGGGTAAAAACAAAGTTTCAGGTCTCAACGTTAAGTTGAAATAAAAGGCTGGATCTAATCACATCAGTATTATTTCTGAAGTGGACTGCAAAGCTGTTGCACGCTGCAGCTGATTGTGGCATAAAGGATTTTTTTAAATCAGCATTTATTAAAAGATGGTTTTAAAAAGAATTCAGGATTGCTTTTAATGTAATTATTTTTTTTGTTTGTTTGTTTCTTTTCTTTTTTCTTTTTTTTATTATTTTATTTTGGCAGCTTCGGGGCTCCATAAAACCGTACCTGCATGTTGAAAGGAAGTCGGGTCACAAACATTAAAAGAAACACTTCATCGTTTCCAGATAATCAAACATAAATAATTTGACATTACTTTCCAGGTTTCACACATTTAGTTGCACATTTCCGGTCACTTTGCTGCTCTTAATAAGTTTTGTAATAAGTTTTATATATTGTTTTTTACATCTGCTTTGAGTCTCCTCGTTCACAGCTTCCTGGTCTCAGATAGTTCTGGTCTTTGTTCCCTCATGTCCTCCTCTGTGGTTCTGTTGGACCACTTCTCCTCCCTCCTGGTTCTGGATTGTTCTAGAACCTCAGTCTGATAAATCAAACCAAATAAAAATGGGTTCAGTTTTACCTTCAGATGGAGGATTTCACGGAGAAATTCAGCTGCGCCACGACAACCTGAGAGGAAATTAAAGTAAACCAATGTGATGGAGGAAACTCAGAGCTCTCAGGATGTGGTCGTCATATCTTACAGCGAGTTTCTTCCTTTGAATGTATGAAGACTGAAGAGACTCATGAAGGTTTAAGATCTTCCACTGTGAAGATTATAGCTGCAACATGCTGAATGACAGCAGGTGGAGGACCTTTAATTTGGAGCTAGAAACAATATTTTTTGGATGCCTATAGAAGAAATATATCAACATCAGGGCTGGCCCTACGTATAGGCAACCTAGTGCACCATATGTTGAAAAGGGTGGCAAACTGCCATATATATATAAATAAATAAATAAATAAATAAAGCTCATTTGATTTTCATTGTATTTTCTCATAAATAATAACTAGACCAAAAAGATTATACAAATTAAAAAGCTAGAATATTGTGTGACGGTGGCGACCTCCTGCACCTGATCTCTGCTTCTGCTGCTGATGATGCTGGCAGGTGAGAGAAAATGGAGGGTGGAGAGCATCGCATCCATGTTTGTAATGATAATCCTGATGGAAGACATCACCTTGTCGTGTGTTGCCACAAGAAAATCATTTAAAAAGTTTATAATACAAAGACAATTTAAGCCGTCATGTGCTGCTTACAGAAAACGTAGGAAGGAGGAAAAATGAGCCCTAAGGAGAGGAAAGTCTGAGTTACTGAACATTAAGACAGCTTGTGTTAACTGTTCATTTTGACATTGACAGTGGGCTAACGCTAGATAACATAGATGCTATTACACCGTAACAGCAATATACATAATAATTTAAGTACCACCTATATTATGCAATAAAAACATGCATGTCATAATGTCCAGTTGTCATAAAGTAAAGTTTTCATACAATGTAAAATTTTTCTAATTGTATTTGCAACACAGTATTTATGCAACTGATTGTTTATTGAAAGGGTAGGCTATTGCTATTTAATGTTACTGCTAGAAAATTTTAAGTGATGTATTTGATCAAATTTTTGCAGCTGCAAGAGGCCCCTGTAGAAGCTGCTAGAGAGGAGGCCTCAGCCTCATCGTCTGCACCAGAAGCTCTCAACAAAGAATAATTACTGCAGTACATCTTATGTTTTATATATTTTTTCACTAACAATTATTAAATAATATTTGGATCTGTAGCAAGCAGATCTAAATGAAGGACACTGAAAGTGTCATAAAGATGATTAAATCCAGACAGACCTGTCTGTGTCTCTCTGAGTGGTGGATGGAAGGACAGGAGGGAATTATCTAATAAAACCAACGTTCAGTTAAAACTTACATATGAAACATGCTTCAAAAATTTATTTTGATTGCTTGATTTATTTTTTGTTTTACACAGTGGCATATTGTTTGTTTGTCATAAATGTAGCAGATTTTTTAGTTTAATACGAGTTTTTTCATCGTACCATTTTACACTGTTTTAGGATTTGCACTTGTGCCATTTCTTGTCCTGGACTTATGCACCAAATGTTATTTATTTTTAACTGTTATTTATTTTGTGCTATTTATCATTTCTGTAGCAGTTTGTGTAGTTTAGAGTGTTTCAGTGTGAGTTTGTTTTTGTTTGTTAATAAAGAGACAAGTTTGTACATTAGTTACTAAATGTGTGCAACTGAGTCATGTAGCTTCAGTATCGTCAGCATTTTACCACATGGGGTGGGGGGCAAAACTTCTGTTTTTAGGGGGAGTTCTGGATTTAGTTTTAGGGAAATACAACTAAATGAAGCTTTGAAAGAAAAAAGCCATTAAAATAGTTTTGTCTTCAAGTTGTGATGTATAATCTGGGCCTTGTTCTGCTTTTCCCACTAATAAATCACTGATGTGACTTTCTCTCAGGCACATAGATGGAAAGCACACGCTGGTGAGACTGAAGATGATGTTTCACGGCTGTGTTGATGCTTCAGTTGGACCATTATCTACCTCGCTGGTCCAGACAGCAGCAGAGCCTCAAGTGCTTTGTTCCTTTTCATTGCTGGCATCAGAACTTTGGAAAAGCATCTAGAGTGAGACGTGATGACGGACTGGAAAACACTGGTGTTGCCGTTTCATGCATCACAGGAGAGGATTAAATAGACGGCGTTGTTACTGCAGGTCAGAGCAGAAGAACTGAGAGATTGTGGGCAGAACTGAATCCAGTTGTGTGGTTTCATTTTGCTGATCTGTTCAGTTTTATGGAGGAGCAAGGTGTACTAGTTTCTCTTCATGAACTACGTTTGTCTTCATTACATCTTGTTACAATCTGTCCGGCCACTCCCCTGATCCTACAGCACTCCCTGGTCTTCTGCTCCTCCATTCACTCCTCACCTCCCTCATCATCCACACCTGTTCCTGATCCACTCATTACAATCCAGTCAACCTGCCACACCTGTGTTCCTCTGTTCCCCAGTCCTACATAAACACCAGCCCTTCAGTCACTCATTGTCGGACCTTAACCTACACTAGATGGACTCACTCCCACTCCGTTCCTGGCTTCAGCACCCCCAGTACCACTTCCAGCATTGGTATCTGTATGTTCGTTCCTCTGAGTTCTGGTTCACAATAAATCTGTTAACCTGCTCTTGTCTCCTGAGGGTCCTGTGTAACAGAAGGTCCGACCCAACTACAGAATGAGCCGCGGAAGGAGAATAGGACATGGATTCTTCGACACTGGACCACCCTTCTCCACGGAGGATGAGATGAGGAGATGGCTGGACCAAATGATCAGTCTTCGGGACAGTTTTTCTGACTGGTCGCCATTCCAGGGTTCCAGGTTGGCGATCCGGCGAGGTCCAGCTCCCAAGCTCACATCCCCAGTGTCGCCTCCAGCTCCCAGGCTCACGTCCCCAGTGTCGCCTCCAGCTCCCAGGCTCACGTCCCCAGTGTCGCCTCCAGCTCCCAGGCTCACGTCCCCAGTGTCGCCTCCAGCTCCCAGGCTCACGTCCCCAGTGTCGCCTCCAGCTCCCAGGCTCACGTCCCCTGTGTCGCCTCCAGCTCCCAGGCTCACGTCCCCTGTGTCGCCTCCAGCTCCCAGGCTCACGTCCCCTGTGTCGCCTCCAGCTCCCAGGCTCACGTCCCCTGTGTCGCCTACAGCTCCCAGGCTCACGGCCCCTGTGTCGCCTACAGCTCCCAGGCTCACGGCCCCTGTGTCGCCTACAGCTCCCAGGCTCACGCCCCCTGAGCCTGTTCCCCGGTCCTGTCTGGCTCCACAGCGTCCGACGCCACAGCCACGGTCAGTCCCGGCTCTACAGCGTCCGACGCCACAGCCACGATCAGCCCCGGTCCTACAGACTCCCATGTCTGCTTCCCAGTCCTGTTCAGCTCTGCAGCCTCCGACGCCTGCTCCCCGGTCAGTCCCGGCTCTACAGCGTCCGACGCCACAGCCACGAACAGCCCCGGTCCTACAGACTCCCATGTCTGCTTCCCAGTCCTGTTCAGCTCTGCAGCCTCCGACGCCTGCTCCCCGGTCAGTCCCGGCTCTACAGTGTCCGACACCAGCGCAACGGTCCTGTCCGGCGCTCACCCGTCCGAGGTCAGCACAAGTGTCCGAGGAGGTCGACGGATTCGACGCTCCTCTCCCGCCAGTGGGTCCAGTCTCCGAGGGGGTCTCAGAGCGAGACGCTCCTCTCCAGCCCCTGGTTCGGTCCAGCCTGTCAGTTCCTGTTTCCGAGGAGGTCGACGGGTTCGACGCTCCTTTCCCGCCAGTGGGTCCAGTTCCCGAGGGGGTCTCAGAGCGAGACGCTCCTCTCCAGCCCCTGGTTCTGTCCAGCCTGTCAGTTCCTGTCTCAGAGGAGGTGGATGGTTTCCGCGCTCCTCTCCCGCCAGTGGGTCCAGTCTCCGAGGGGGTCTTAGAGCAAGACGCTCCTCTCCAGCCCCTGGTTTTGTCCAGCCTGTCAGTTCCTGTTTCCGAGGAGGTCGACGGGTTCGACGATCCTCTCCCGCCAGTGGGTCCAGTTCCCGAGGGGGTCTCAGAGCGTGACGCTCCTCTCCAGCCCCTGGTTCTGTCCAGCCTGTCAGTTCCTGTCTCCGAGGAGGTAGATGGTTGCTGCGCTCCTCTTCCGCCTGTGGCTCCGGTCTCTGAGGGGGTCCCCAAGTGGGACGCTCCTCTCCAGCCTCGGGGTCCTTCCAGTTTCCCGCTCCAGTCAGTGCGACCTTCCCGTCGCCCACCAGAGACTCAGCTCCAGTCAGTGCGACCTCCCGGTCGCCCACCAGAGACTCAGCTCCAGTCAGTGCGACCTTCCCGTCGCCCACCAGAGACTCAGCTCCAGTCAGTGCGACCTTCCCGTCGCCCACCAGAGACTCAGCTCCAGTCAGTGCGACCTCCCGGTCGCCCACCAGAGACTCAGCTCCAGTCAGTGCGACCTCCCGGTCGCCCGCCAGAGACTCAGTTCCTGTCTGTGCGACCTCCCGGTCGCCCGCCAGAGACGCAGTACCTGTCTGTGCGACCTCTCGGTCGCCCACCAGCAATATTACTAATACGTCTCTGTCTTCCAGAGCTCCTGTCTGCACCCCTCCCTGCATTCCAGCTTCAGTCTGTGTGCCTCCCAGAGCGCCAGTCAGCGCGCCTGCCAGAGACCCTGCTCCAGTCAGCGCGCCTGCCAGAGACCCTGCTCCAGTCAGCGCGCCTGCCAGAGACCCTGCTCCAGTCAGCGCGCCTGCCAGAGACCCTGCTCCAGTCAGCGCGCCTGCCAGAGATCCTGCTCCAGCCGGCGCATGCCTCAGGCCGTCCGCCTGAGCTCCAGCCGGTGCACGCCTCAGGCCGTCCGCCTGCGCTCCAGCTCCAGCCAGTGCACCCCTCAGGCCGTCCGCCTGAGCTCCAGCTCCAGCCCGTGCAGTCCTCAGGCCGTCCGCCTGCGCTCCAGCTCCAGCCAGTACACCCCTCAGGCCGTCCGCCTGAGCTCCAGCTCCAGCCCGTGCAGTCCTCAGGCCGTCCGCCTGAGCTCCAGCTCCAGCCCGTGCAGTCCTCAGGCCGTCCGCCTGCGCTCCAGCTCCAGCCAGTACACCCCTCAGGCCGTCCGCCTGAGCTCCAGCTCCAGCCCGTGCAGTCCTCAGGCCGTCCGCCTGAGCTCCAGCTCCAGCCCGTGCAGTCCTCAGGCCGTCCGCCTGAGCTCCAGCTCCAGCCCGTGCAGTCCTCAGGCCGTCCGCCTGAACTCCAGCCTGCGCAGTCCTCCGGCCGTCCGCCGGAGGTCCAGCCTGCTCAGCCGCCGGAGGTCCAGCCTGCTCAGCCGCCGGAGGTCCAGCCTGCTCAGCCGCCGGAGGTCCAGCCTGCTCAGCCGCCGGAGGTCCAGCCTGCTCCGCCACTGCCAGAAATCCACCTAGCCGGGTCGCCAGAGCCCCGGTGCAAGCCAGCCCGTTCACCAGGGGTCAACCACAGGCCCACATGTCCTCCGGGTCGTCCTCCTTCCATGACCCGGCCCAGGTCTGCTCGTCCCCCGGGTCATCCTCCTTCCATGACCCGGCCCTGGTCTGCTCGTCCCCCGGGTCGTCCTCCTTCCAAGACCCGGCCCTGGTCTGCTCGTCCCCCGGGTCGTCCTCCTTCCATGACCCGGCCCTGGTCTGCTCGACCTCCGGGTCGTCCTCCATCCATGCCCTGGTCTGTTCGTCCTCAGGGTCGTCCTCCATCCATGCCCTGGTCTGTTCGTCCTCAGGGTCATCCTCCAGAGATCCGGCCCTGGCCCTGGTCCACTCATCCTCTGGGTCGTCCTCCTTCCATGACCCGGCCCAGGTCCGCTCGTCCCCCGGGTCGTCCTCCTTCCATGACCCGGCCCTGGTCTGCTCGTCCCCCGGGTCGTCCTCCTTCCATGACCCGGCCCTGGTCTGCTCGTCCCCCGGGTCGTCCTCCTTCCATGACCCGGCCCTGGTCTGCTCGACCTCCGGGTCGTCCTCCATCCATGCCCTGGTCTGTTCGTCCTCCGGGCCGTCCTCCAGCAGTCCGGTCCAGGTTTTCCCGTCCTCCTGGACGCCCACCGAGGTGTTGGGGTGTTTTTGTCTCCCCCTTTTGGTCGTCCGCCAGGGCTCCGACTCCTGTCCTCACCGCCCTCCTGTCGTCCTCCCGGCCGTCTGGAATCCGGCCATCTGGAGGGGGGGGTACTGTTACAATCTGTCCGGCCACTCCCCTGATCCTACAGCACTCCCTGGTCTTCTGCTCCTCCATTCACTCCTCACCTCCCTCATCATCCACACCTGTTCCTGATCCACTCATTACAATCCAGTCAACCTGCCACACCTGTGTTCCTCTGTTCCCCAGTCCTACATAAACACCAGCCCTTCAGTCACTCATTGTCGGACCTTAACCTACACTAGATGGACTCACTCCCACTCCGTTCCTGGCTTCAGCACCCCCAGTACCACTTCCAGCATTGGTATCTGTATGTTCGTTCCTCTGAGTTCTGGTTCACAATAAATCTGTTAACCTGCTCTTGTCTCCTGAGGGTCCTGTGTAACACATCTATTTGCCACCAAGTCAAAGGGCTGCCACTGAGTTTCAGAATGGGTGGAATAACCACGTCTTTCACCACAAGGAGGACAAACTCCTCTTCAGCTGTGGCAGCAGGGTGTTAACAACAATGCAGGAACACATAACCCAAGTATGAAGGACACTTTTACCTTAGTGGCTTTGGCAACGATGATCCTGCAGCAGTTCCACACAATAATATTGTTATTCATCTATTAATATTCCTCTCAGTGATGCCACAACGTCTTCTCTTCAGCACCTTCATCCATGTGAAGATGATGGAAATCATGGTGTATTTATTCTGCAGCCTTGTGCATTTTCTTGGAAGGAGGAATTCCTGGTTTTATCCATATGATTGATGCTGAGAAGCTTTTTAACAGTTTTCCATCATGTGACAAATAGAAAATGAATATCATCCAGTTTATAAAGTTCCAGTCAAATAACACTGTGCCAAGCTTTGTAATGGCTCCATTTCAAGTTTTTTATTGGTCTGTTCAGAAACTTTGTCTCTAAATGTGACTCCAAGCTCAAACCTCCATGTTGACATTGAAAGATATTTCTTTTATACAGGTTCCTGGTATGAAAAATAGTCCCACAGGAAACATTTTATTGAAGCTTCTGGCTCTGGAGAACTCACTAAACTGCCATAAAGAAATAATCACGTTAACATTTAACATCCTTTGTTGAATAGAAAGACTAAAACAAAAACATCATTAATGCTAAATTTGTGGACTCTGATGTGAGACTAGAAGTTGGGAGAAAAACCGTCTAACAGCTGAAGAGTCAAGCAGAAACAAACATTTCACATTACATGTGCAACGAGCCGCAGAAACAAAGCTTCAGCTTTTATGCAGGAGAAAAATAGAGCCCTGCTCGGCCGCTAGAAGAAGCTTGTTTCACATCGTTCACAAAGCAGCACAAATATGTAGAACTTACCAGATGAGCTGCTCTTCTTACTGTACAATATGCCACATGTGTCCATCTACATTTCATAGAAGCTGCACTCAGACGCTCATGAAGATGTTCATGTAAGAGGAAATGGATTGTACATCACATTAAATCACATCCATGAACTTCTTCTAATTGTTATCCAGAAATCAGTTATTATACAGATCATTTAGAAGAACACAAGTTTCATGTAAATGTGAGTTTCATCAGACTGAAAGTTCTGCTTCGTCATTGCCGGGCTGTCCAGCTCCAGTCCTCCAAGGCTGAACTTGTGCAGGTTTTAAGAGATTTCCTTCACCAGCACACCTAATTCACTTTAAATGGCTTTTCTCAGCAGCTTGTTTTTAAAGTTCTGCCAAAGCATGTTGAGCCATTAACCTGATTCAGGTGTGCTGCAGCGGAAACATCCAAAACCTGCAGGATAGTGGCCCCTGATGAGCAGCCTGGGAGACCCCGTCTTATTGTAAACTTCATTCCAGTTTGTTGCAAAGCCAGAAGATTCTTTCACTTAGTGGCTCATGTGGATTTTACATCATTGTACAGTAAAAATAAAGGCAGTAAGACTTAATGAACCCTAAAACTTTTCCCAAAACATAAAAACTGCAAACAAACAAAAGAAGAAGTATTTCAAAGTGTTTGTTGGTTGATCCGTTTGAAAAGCAGGCAATAAAATCAGGAGGAAAATAGTGAGCTGTAGATAAATTTAAAAGTGGAATAGTGTCTGACTAAAAAGCTGCAGTGAAGTTCGATTTCAACATTACTTGCAGAAAGCAGCTGAAAATGTGAACCGTTCTTCACATCTATTAACTTCAGTTTGACAAATATGCAGCAGGTTTGTTTTTATTGTACAAAACCACATAAAAACAAGAGAAAAGAAGAAAAGTTTCACGTTGCTTTGTGTAATTAACTGAACATGAACTTGACCTTAACACAGAATACTTTGATCCAGACCTGTACACATATTACGCTGGGCTAAAACCAAGGGTCCCGCCCACCGCAGAGCCCTGTTTTCCTGAAGGTCTCCGTATGAGGTCTGCAGCGTAGCTTCAAGCAGTTAGTGCAGCTGTTTGCAGCGGCAGCTTTGCAGCTTCCTGAATCCTCCTCTTTGTGGAGGAGAGAACCCAGTCGGTGAAGGAGTGTTGGCTCCTGTGGAAAAGGCGAGGATCGTTCCCAGTTTCTGTTCCTTCCTCATCTGGTGGAAAAGGAAGAAAGAAACTGGACAATAAACAGAAAGCAGAACATCTCTTACTATTCTAAACTGACACACAATGACCAGATGCAGCTAAATATTTCAGTTAGAAGAAGAAATGGTCAAATTCCATGGATTTACTTCTGCGTGTGTCTCCAGAAAGGAAGAACTTCCTCAGCAGCTTCTGTTGCTGCCAGCTGGAGATGGCGGATAATGAAAAGACTGTCGGCCACATCAGCTGAGAGGCTGCAGGAGACCAGCACAGAAGAGCTGAGCTTGGATTTAGTCCAGCACACCGAGTGTTTTCAGTCCATCTCTGAATCTAAGACAGAGACAGACAGATTGAAGAGGTTTTTATTGGTTTAAAAAGAAAAAAACTCAAATAAAATTCAGTAAAAATGCACAAAAAGACGACATTTACACGTTAAACTGAAAAGTATGTGAAAAGTCAGCAGTTGGTTTCTTTAAAAGCTGTGTTGTCCAGACTTTGGTGATCAGCATCTCTGTAGAGCACCAGATTCCCTCATTATTAGATCTCAGTCAAATTCCAGAGCAAAGCCCCACATTTACTCCTCGCTAGAAATTTAACACGTCTTCAGTTTGTTCATAGACACAAAGTTTAAAGAAAGTTCATGAAGAGCTGACGTTACAAAGATTAGTGCTGACTGACAATGTTTAGCTTGTTTCACCAAGAGAGCAGAACATCCCAGAATCCGCTGTGTTGGTCTGATGGACACAACTTTCCATTTCTAGACTTTGTGTATCAGATCTGCATCCAGCTGCTGTCCAGCTGCAGTTTGGCTGAAATCAGTCTGTTGCCACATGTTAGAAACTCTAGGCTGGAAATATATACATATAAGTGCATACCTGACATCAGCTGACAGCTTCCCTCTAGAGATGTGACGTTCATGAACGAATCGATTCTTTTGAACGATTCTTTTAAATGAACGATAGGAACCAATTCACAACTGTGAGCTGTTCATTTGTGAGTCATTCTTTTTATATACAATTTTTTTTACACTGTCTTCATCAAATCAAGTCAAATCAAACTTTATTTATAAAGTGCTTTTCATGCCATAGGCAACACAAAGTTCTTTACATGATTAAAAATATTAGAATAAAAACACTCAGTGAAATCTTTCACACAGACACACGTATACATGCACACACACCAAGCCCCCCCCCCCCCCCCCCCCCCCCCCCACACACACACACACACACACACCAGCTAAAAATGACTGAATGAATGAATGAATAAATAAGTAAATAAGAAGTCGTAAAGTTGAGTAACATGAAAATAAAATAAATAACGTGTGACATCATAGAAGTGTGATGTCCAACACGCTTCATTCATGTGAAGCATCTATGGACAGAGAGTATTGTTTGGAAACAAATACATTAAATTCTTATCCAAAACATTTACTAGAATTTGCACTGACTAGTCAGGTTTATCCATTTTTTTTATCTATATTTTTCCTATAATATTTAATCTTGTATAGTAGATTTTATATAGGTACATATTTTGATTGTTTGTCATTCTTATATATTGTGAAATTTGGTAAGATATTGTGAGAATGAGCCAGTCTTTTGAATGGCTCTTTGAAAGGAACGGCTCCTCAAGATCCGGCTGCCTTCAAAGAGCCATAAATCCCGTCTCTAAGCTACTGCACCTGTTTTTACTCTCCCTGATGAGCCTACGCGGAGAAACAGAAGCAGAAGTACGGCCTGTGATGCCTTCACGACCACGCATAGGGTCGGAAAACACACCGCCACAATTACCCTGGAGTAAAACCACCCGGTTACACTTCTCTGTTAACATGGACATATGTCAGGTGTGCGTGTGTGTGTGTGCGTGTGTGTGTGCATGTGTGTGTGATGTTGACTTGATGCTGAGAGAGAGAGAAATGTAGACCAGAAACTCATATAGAAACGAAGCAAAATTGCGTTAACGGGCTGTGCGCGCTCTTGTAGCCACGTATCTGTCAGATGAGCCCCTATTGCGATGTAAGGCAAAAGGAAAAATGTCTCCGGGGGGTTCCGTACTAAAGAAATATTAAAGGAATGTTTTTTTTTTTTTTCAGAGATATTCTGTCAGTAACTTTCTGATACTAAGACACTTCTTCCAGAAAGTGATGCACTACTGAAAGAAAAATCCAGGCAAACATAAAAGAACTGTGGACTAAAATGAGGATGATTTTTTTATGAGCTTTTCTTTGTGACCTTTTTATTACTGTTTTATTATTCTTTCACCTGCTTTTACCACTTGATCACATGTTTTATATATATATTATAATCTTGATGTGAAGCACTTTGGCCAACTGTTTATAAAATGCCGTATTAATAAAGTGGAGTTGGAGTTTAAAACAGAAAACATGTGTGATCTGTCTGCAACACAATGCGTTTCATAATTATCTTTTCCAAGCAAAATTAACTTGAGGTCATTCTTATAAATGTTCTGGATTAATCTTTTTCAATCAAGAACAGAAGACATGTCCGACCACAGACTGTGAAGCCTGGAATTGTGTGTGTTCCCAAGTTGTCCACAGTTATCTGTCAAATAGCGCCGTGGACTTCTTCAGTGGAAAGTTAAGGGTGTGGCACTCCAGTATCTTGGTGTCATTTATCTTTATTTATTTATTTATTATTATTATTGTATTTATTTATTCTCTACTAGTGGAGGAAGGAAAGAAGATGGAGCTGCTTCACTAGCTCGATTGCAGCAAGTATATAATGTTTCTTCATTTGAACATCACCTTTGTTTCTAGCAGCCACCAGTCTTATACATTACAGTGTATCAACCATCAAAACCTCCTTCTGGTTCTATTCTATTCTACTATTCTACAGTCATTTGGCAGACGACTTACATCTAAGAACAACACAAGCAAGAATTCAAAGAGGATGGATGTCATAACTAAGTAGTAGTCAGACTGCTGTGAGTCCAGTTGGACACAGGTGCTGTCATGTAATGCTAGAGGCAGTGTTTTTTTTTCTCCTCTATAATAGTCCTTTGTTTAATTACAAGATCACAATTTTATCACACAATATCATCTTTATTCAGTGCTGAGTTGATCCAAAGAGCTGGACAAATCTTTCTAACTCATTCCGACTAGTAGAAGAGTTAAAGCCCCAGTGTGTAAGAATTACTCCCATCTAGTGGTGCGCTAATATAATGCAAGCAAACGAGTAGTGCTCTCTGGAACCTCACCGTTATACACGTTATTAAAACTATGGAAGCCGCGGAGAGTCATAAATGTGAAAATGTCAACATCTTGCAAAAGTTCGAGTGTCCTGTCAGGTGATGAGGTACAGAAAGATACATAAATCTGTTTATTTATTTATTATTTTAAATGCTGTTAATTTTTGTTTGAGAAAGTTAAGTTTGAGAAAAAAATAAATAAAATTAAATGGAGAAAGAAAAGAAGGTGTTGATGTGTGTGACTGCAGACTCTCACAATCCGAAGCAGTGGACAGAGAGGACACCTCACCGGTGTTAACGAAGCTCTTAAACAGTTGAAGTAGGTAGTGAGAAATCATGAGGAATTAAAATGGGTCCCTGTACCAGCAAAACTGAATGTATGTATGTAAAAGATCCAGATAAAGTAAAATATCTAAAGAAATGGAAAGACACATTGCTGGTAAATATACTATTCCATCATGTACACTGCTTACAGGAATTAAAATAAAAGCAAAAGACAATAAGAAAAAGACGCATGAGTAAAAACAAGCAAATAAATGGCTTTAGGAGCCAGAACCAAGGAAAAAGAGGATGACTTCGGTCTTAATACAGTGTTCTATCCTCCCCCAGCAGTTTGCCAGCAACTTATACAGGCAGAGGTCACAGCAGCCCAGATTCTGCAACCTCCTCCAACTGATCCTCCTCCTCCTCAACCTCCTCCCTGAAATCCAATCTATCCCCACCTACCACCTGAATTACAAATTCCTTCATCATCCACAGCCAAACCTGAACACTTCAATCCACCTGATACAGGTGTAACAACCTGGAGAAATGTGACAGAACCAGATAAAGCCTGGAAAGAATTAGATATGAGTAGTAGGCGTGCTCTCCCCTCTTAAAGAGTGAAGGACTGAGCCAGAAACAGAAACTGAAGAATACCCAGTGATTGAAGTACCAAACCCTAGAGCAGGTCAGGGTGAAGGGAATAACGTATGACTACATACAACGATGGTTTTTAGAGCATGAACAGACACATGTGGCTGAAGCTGTATCAGGACTGAGTGACACAAAGACAACCTGAAAAAATTAATGAAGAAATGACAGACTGGTTCAATAGCTACAGATTAAACAGTTTGGAGGTTGAGAGAGATTTAAGGAAAGCTGTAGGACTCTACTGGGTACATGTAAGCAGGGATTAAAGTCCCAGAGATGGACAAAGATTTCCTGGTGTTAAAAGAACAAACACTAAACCTTAGAGTGACAAACCTCCCTGCACACATAACGACTAAATGGACTCGTTAGATAGACTCGACTATCGTATAAAAGACCAAACAAAATGAGGAGGAAAGTTTTTAGGAATACTACAGGAGACTGGAGGAAATACTTTGTACTCATAATGGTTTAATTCTGGAAGCGAATGAAGACGAATATCACCAGCAGTTAAAAATACCTTTCATGTGGGTAGTTTGTCCTCTATCAAAGGATTTGTAAAAAACACATGATAGAATTTTCATCAGGAACAAAACAGTTTTACCTTGATCACACTAAACATGGAGAAAAGGTAACGAATGAAAGAAAAAGGAAAGTAAGAAACCCCAGGCTGTTTTTGTTGTAGAAGACGTTATGTATGGAGAAGCTACGAGAGGTGGAGCAAGAGGACGAGGTCGAGTCAGGTTCAGAGGCAGAGGACGAGGACAGAGAGGACGTGGTGGACGGCAAAATAGTAGGAGAGAGGCTGCTGAGAGAGACAGGTGTTACAGATGTGGACATTTTGGACACTGGTCATGAGACTGCGCTGACTCAGAAAAAGCCTGACTAAAGAGAACGAAAAGGGAAACAGGAAGTGATGCAGGTTTAGGGGAAGTGGAAGTTTTTAACTTAGAAGAGATGCTTTTTTCAGCAGATGAGAAACCACAAAAAAACATTGTGGGTTTTGGGCCAAACATTAACTTTACCATGTGATTCACACAGAAAACACAGAAACACACACAATAATAAACAGAACACTTAAAGATAAGAAGTTCTCACATTATTCTGTTCTGGTCGGCTGAGCGAATGGAGACCTACAAAAGGAGAAACTAACACAACCACCTAAAATAACTGACCCTAACACTGGAAAATACATGTAGATCCTGTAGTATTTTCACCCAACTGTCCCGTCAAGCTTCTGGGACGAGATTTCATGTTTCATTTAGAAATAGGTGTAGTTCCAGGAACCGTAGAAATGAAAGTAGTCAGACTGGATGAAGCCCTGTTGGTCGAAGGAAGCAATGAACCACATTATTACTATAGCTTGGACCTTATTCCTGGAAAACCAAGTAGGATTCCAGAGGATTTAGAAAAAGAAAAAAAAACTAAATGTAACCCAGTGTAGAAAATGACCCCTTTTTCTGTTATGGAATAAAATTGTACGCTTTTATTTTGAAAAACTTTTATTTTGAAAAGAGGAAATGCAGTCCGTTTTGCTTCACTATCTTCCTGTTTCATGGTCACGTTATGTGATAAAGACTTTCTGATTGGTTAAGAGTAATATCAGTTCCACCTTCCAAGCAGTGGACTGAGACACGCACTAGTTAGCGTTTTTTTGCACTCTGAGAATGAACAAGAGAGATTGTAGACAGTCCGAGCCACACCTTATGGGTCGTTTGGTGGAAGGGAATATGAGCCAGAGAGACCATACGGCTGTGTCCCTTGCTGTGCTCGTGCTGACACCTCATCTTGGTGAGTGGAAGCCACCTGTGTGCTAGGAAGGACATGCTAGCGCTAGGTTGAGATTAGCTTTATGCTAACGCTAATCGCGGGTGAATGTTTATTGTGTAAAAGCTACTTGAAATGCTATTTCTGATTGAATTTGAGTTTTGTTATGTGGAATTTGAGTTTGCAATAGGGTAACGAAGCATTTTTGGTTATTTTTCACCATTTTCTTGGTCAAATGCCATGTTTATAAGATGCTAAATGTACATTTTTGTTGTTTTACTATGTGAAAGCTTACCGAGAAACCAAAGTAATGTTAAAAATAGTTGCTAAATAAGGGTTTATTATTATCTGTTGACTTTAAAGGAAATTATTGTTATATTTCATGTTATGATGTATAAAATCTGAAAGATGGTTTAAAACCAATAATTTAATTGGTTTCAGTAAATTAATCATAAAATTATGGTTAATTGAGTTTAAAAAAAAAAGGATAGGAGAAATTCATTTCTCAGTTAAAAAGTTATTTCATGTAAAACAAAAGATACTCTGAGTTAAAAACATGCATGTAAAACACTATTGTTTATTGTTAAATGGTAGTAAGAAAAAGAGGATAAAAACTAAAGCTATGGCTGTGGGAGAGAAGAGATATTTAGCTGTATACAATAATAATAATAATATTGTTGTGCAGGCTAGGTTTTTTCGTCCTGATGGTTGAGTCACTGACAAGTTGGACTCCTGGATACCTGATGTTCTCCGGCTGGAGATGGCGAGCCTGAACCCAGAGCTGAACTGAATGGAACTCTTGTCTAAAGATCCTCTTCTTGAAGTTCATCAGCAAAGTGGTAACAACTCCAACCCGCGGACAGGAACAGAACTGAACTAAAAAGAAAGTTTGACTCGACTAACGACTTAAAGACAAATATTGAGCTCAAAGACTGGGGTTTTGTTTTTATGCCGGCTTAGTATCATTGTCACTGTTATTGAATTTGTAAATGTGCATTTTATTTTTTTCTAATTTTTTTCTACAAATAACAATCGTTACTGTCACTTATTCCTGCTTCCAGCCATTTCCTTCTGCACTCACTCAGGTTGTCATTGTACTCCTGCCGAATCTAGTTACTGGTTCATACGTTTGCATATTCTGCACTTACTTAACCTTAGTCAGGGGTTACATAAACACATAGTAAATTCCATGTCTGTCTTTAAGTTACCTGAAGACACGCAATGCACCATCTACTTCAAACAGGCCACAGGCCCTGATCCCACATATAAAAAACTATTAAACAAACAGGACAGTTCAGCGTTAACGCTTAAACATCTTGTCTGGAACAGCATGGACTTGTGGTTTAACTGAACAACAACTACAGTTATTTTACTCAGTCTACACGCCACACGTCTTCCTAGCAGCACAAAGACAATGTGGAAATTTTGGGATAAAAGACCAGTATATCCGAAAAAGGACATGACTGGGAAAATAAAGATGGAACAGTTCAGCCCATCCATACAGATGTACCACTAACCTTTCAACTGGTGCATCTGTAGTAGAAAAATTACAAAGAGTCTGGTTTGAGTAAAAGCGTAACAAAATTTATTTTAGCAGAACAAAGTTTAAGACAGAATTACTGAGAGCTGTCGACCGACTCGCATGAAGTCAGTTAAGAAACTCTGATGATAAAAGTTCAGACAACTTTTTTTGTTCTGTCTCCTGTACTTTTTTCCATCAGAGGCCTGGGGAGAGAAGCTCAATCTGACTGTTACATCCTGTCATGCCACTCCTCCACCTGCAGTTCCCTGATCCTCCACACCTGTCCCTGATCCTCACACTCCAATCAAGTCAACCTGTCACACCTGTTTCTACGGAAGCGTGGAGCTGTCACCCAAATAAAAAAAAAATTGGACCTTATCACGTTATAACGTGATAAGTTTATTATAAGAACACAGCCTGTACTGTATGCAGATGTTGTTACGACCTATATTGGAGCAAAATACATTTTATGGAAAATATACTCATCAAGCAGAAACGTTTCAGTTCTTTTTGACAATGATTAATTGTTCTACTCTGGTTTATTGTTGTACAGAAATGTGGGACAGTTATGAGAAATACGTAGGTCACCTGCCTGCGCACAGTGAGACGGTCTGAAATGCCACAGAGCAGGCATCCCCAACCTGAGTGGCAATAGAGTGTGTGCGCTGCTTTTAGTTAATAACATGTTGTCTCCTGACAATAAAAATGAAAATTATAAAGGCTTTATGCACCGCTGGGACTGGGAGAAATAAGTTGCTGACACAAAGACGTGGTCCTTTCTACTTAAAGGGTGCAATGTCAACAAGTGTCCTCCAAGCTTCATCAAATGTCTCCAATGAAGTAAAACTTAATCCCATGTAGTT
>NW_024580583.1:280124-431727 GCF_017639745.1 Melanotaenia boesemani | reverse complement strand
GAAGTACCCCTTTTATCCCATTGAAAACCCTACACACCTACTCAAACTCATCAATATTATCCTTGATGAACACATGACTCACAATATAACAAACAGCTTACACCATCATGAATAAAATGGCTGCCTGTGAGGTTTCTGTCCCTCGCCATCAAACAGGAAGTGGCTATAACTCTGGACTCGGTTGACCCAATGACGTGATACTTGGCAGTTGTCATTAAAGTCCGAACCTCAACATGTTAGTACAAGATCAAACACTATAGCTCCACCTACTGGCCATGTTGATATCTGCAGATTTTAAAAGCATGATTTTGTTTGGATTTGTTTCACACTATTGGTCAGAACAAGGTCATGACCACTTCTGATGTCATTATTAGGCCCATTGATGTATGAGATGATGGTCAGAGAGAGACAATGACCACACGAGGCAGAAACATGGGGACGACTGAGCGTACGGCTGCCAGCCAGAGCGAGCTTGCTTGGGGAGGGAGGTTGCCGGCTGGTGGGGCGGTGCAATAGGCTGGAGCGGCGCCAGAGGTGCGAGGGCCTTCATCGCTGCTTGCAGCTTTAATTATTTATTATTACTTTATTATTCATGTTTAAATCATGTACAAAAACAAAAAAAACTGCACTTTTTTGCTGCACAAATAATATAAAAAAAACTTCTAACTGTCTGACTGTACACACACATCATCGTCATCATGTGTCTCATCCTCTGATCATCTTCTCCAGCCTTATGTGTCCTCTGGTCTGTAGCTGAAGCTTTCTTCTCCAGCATCAGGTGTCCTCTTCATGGTCTGTAGCTCTCCAGGGTCTGCATCCTGGTGGACTCCATCTCTGCTGCTTGCAGCATTTCTTTCCTCAGCTGATCCGTCTTCTTCATCTTGCAGACGTGCAGCGTTTGTGGGTGTAACTGATGTGTGTCCTAGAAGCAGGAATGGTGAACAATCTGAGCCTCCATCATTTCTTAAGCTGGGTGACCTGCAACCACATGTTTGGTGTTATTAAAAAACTAGTTAACATTGGATGCTTCATTACATTTCACAATTTTAACCACTTAATCCAACCAGTTAACATCCCATCAGATCTCACAGAGCACTCTTGGTATTTACCTGCATCTCTAAAATCATTCACTCTGTGATGTTTTGATATAAGATGATTAAATAAAATAAACACTGATCAAACACAAACAGATGAACTCATTTCTATTTCCCTCCTTCTTTGCCTCTAGTTTACAAGTGAAGCCAATGTGAATATAGTGACTTTAAAAAGCCAAATAAAGCTTATTCATTAACATTACTTACACAATAAAAACAACAGCAACAACAAAAACTCTCCTTCTTCCTTTATGAAAATGCCGAGAGCAAACACACATGAAGGGAGATGGTGGTGAAAGTGATGTCCTTCCCTCACCGCTGTGACAGGGACCATCCAACGCCTCAGTTACATCCTCAACCTGCTGTCCAAAGCCTCTTTAAAAGTGGGAAACCCAACAAATCTAACGTTGTGGCAACTTTTCTACCTTTTATGTAGTGTGACTTAGTTTGGCAGTCTTTCACACAACGCGAGACTCCCATTTTATCAAAGATTATAACGCAGCAAAGACATGAACAGTCATTTACAAGGAGGATGCAACCAGCTAGAGATGTGACGTTCATGAACGAATCGATTCTTTTGAACTCTTTTAAATGAACGATGGGAACCGATTCACAGCTGTGAGCCGTTCATTTGTGAGCCATTCTTTTTATATACAAATTTTTGACACTGCCTTCATCAAATCATATCAAATCAAACTTTATTTATAAAGCACTTTTCATGCCATAGGCAACACAAAGTTCTTTACATGATTAGAATAAAAACACTCAATGAAATCTTTCACACATTCACAAGCACACACATATACACACATGCCAAGCCCAATCCCCCCACCCCCCGTTCCAGCTGAAAATGACTGAATGGATGAATAAATGAATAAATAAGTAAATAAGTAGTAGTTTGAGTAAAACGAGCCAGTCTTTTGAATGGCTCTTTGAAAGGAACGGCTCCTCAAGAACCGGCTCCCTTCAAAGAGCCATAAATCCCATCTCTACAACCAACATGGCGCTGGACTGCGGCTATCCCGAGTGTGACGTCAGCTGACACAGACGGGTTGGATCGTTCATGGATTTTATTCTGGAACTTCCTGTAAACCCGGAAATGTCTTGTTTTGAAAGGGTTGTAGCTCAAACGGTTTAAAGTGTATTTCACGGAGTTAAAATGCGTCATAAGACGCAATAAAAAGCACAGAACCAGCCTTAGCACCAGTCAAAACAGGCATCAAGGTAAATGCGATGACTACATTAAGACATGTAAAAAAATCTGAATTTTTATGGATGTAAACATGGCTAAATTGTGATGCTGTAAGCTAACTGAGGTATCAGAAGTAACTCCATGCAGAAATGTAACGCACATTTTTGTGTTTATTTCTTGTTTAGCTCATACGTTGGTTTAGGTTTGGTTCAAGAATGTTTACATGGAATAAAAACCTCTACAGACCATCAGTTAAGAGTGTTTATTCCACTGGGACGCTACATACCTCATTTTAAAATGAGAATAAATGTTTTATAGCAGAAATTCAGTGTAATTATGGCAGATTCCTGATGCCTTTAGAAAAGGTTTTATTTCAGCTTTTACAGTTAATTGTAAGATCGTTTTCTTTCTGTCTTTTTCTGCTTGTTCTGTTAATGTCAGAGGCTGAAGAGATTTATTACGGAGGAAAGCTGGATTTTTGTTCTGCAGAAGTAAAAATGCAGGTTTTTATTTTCTTCCAGAAAGCCGTGCACGTGCAGCAGATAAGACTTTGTGGAAAAATGAGTGGAGCAGTGAGACGTGGTTCTCCAGTGGAAGTCATGGATCAGCAGGAGCAGCCATCTTAAAAGCTCCATTTAAAGGTCAGACACTACAGAGTTAGGAAGAAGCTTCAGGAAGAATCATTATTTTAGTGTGTGAAATAGCTCAGAAACTATTTCTAATGCTTCATATTTATGCTCCAATGATAAAGTTAGAAATCAGACTCTGTTCCAAACTGCTGAGATGAGACGAAGCAACTTCATTTAAAATCCTCTCAAGATAAAATTCTGTGTGGAGGCGACTTCAGTACTGATGATGATGATGATGATGATGATGATGATGACTGACCACAAATACAGACTACAAGCTTAAAATAAATGTGTGTGACTGGGACTTGTGGGTCTGTGGTGAGACAGGAAGGAAGAACAGAGGAGGTGTACTTGGTGCAACAGGAGCCTTTCCTTTCAATCACCAACAGATTTCTGGCTCATCTCCAACCATCTTGTGGATGTGGTCAAAGACGTGATGATAGAAGCCTCCATCTTAACAGCTCATCAGGGAATATTCAGTAGAACTGCTCTTAATGATTGTTGTACTCAGAACATTGTTTCAGGATATTGGAAATTGATCAATACTTAATAATTTGGATGTAAAAAGGGACGTTGACGCCATCATTGGTAGATTCTGGAAACAAGCATGTGACTCTGGTAAATATGGTTGTTATTGGGAATGAATGAAATATGAAATTCACATGACGGCTATTAAAAAAGGTAAATTATTGGCAAAAAAAGAGAAAATGAATCAAACATTATTGAAGCAAAAGTAAATTATGAAAAGAAAACTAATGGAAGCTTAATGAGCAGGAGACAGAACATCTGAGTTTATTAAAAGCCAGTTAGACAACATGTATGTGGACAAAACCAAAGCCGCCTTCATCACAACCAGACGCAGACGGATGGAGCAGGGAGAGAAAACACTAAATATTTTCTTGGATTAGAAAAGTGGAACGCTGAATATGCTCCAATAAGTAACGTGATGGTAAACGGGAACGTTCCCAGTGATCAGGATGTAATCTCCAAACATGTGGCCAGCTGTTATCAGAAGTTCTGCTCTTCAGCCCCACAACTTCTGACTCAGAAACTTTTTAAACAACATTTCTACTCATGTTAAAACCTAAATGAGGAATTTAAAGATATTTGTGATGGACAGATTTCCTTACCAGAACGTGTGGAACGTGTGGAACATCTGGAAGAAAATGAAGCTCCCGGGAATGACGGCCTGACTGGGAGTTTTATAAAGATTCACTGATAAACTTCCTCCTTCTTACTAGCTGGATTCCAAGAAGCCACTGGAAAAGGTGACCCCCCCACCTTAAAACAGGGATAATCCCACTAATTCCCAAAGCAAACAAGGATAAATTCCAGAGTGAAACCTGGAGAGCCGTCAGTTTACTGAACAATGATGAAAGTTATTTGCTCTGATTGTTGCTGGAAGACTTAAACACGGCAGGAGTCAGAAAACAGACGAAGAGCATCTGGTTTTATGGAGAAAAGGCTCATTAGCAACAACATCCGTTTAATATCAGACATGATAGATTACAATCACCTGTTACCTGATGGAAGCTTCATTCTGCTCATCGCTTCTTACAAAGCCTTTCACACCACGGAGCAGAACTTTATTGTAAAATCTTTTCCTTCTCTGGATGTGGGAATTATTTTCATAATGCAGTTGGGACTTTATATAATGTTTGTTCTGGTTCTGTTAAACTGGAATCTGGCTCATCAACCAGATTCATTATTCCACGTAGACAAGGCTGCCCTGGATCTCCTTTTCTTTCTCTGCTAGTAGCACAAATAATGGCACCCATATCAAAACGTCCCCTTTTCTGGGAATTCCTGCTGTGGGTAAGGAGTTTAAAACCTGTCAGCTCGCTGATGATACGGCAGTTTTTTAAGGGATCATCATCACATAGTAAGCGCAGTGAGTTGTATAAATTCATTTAGTGATGCATCAGGGTTCAAATGGATGTAGACACATCTGTTTAGTTTCCTCTGGAAAACTGTAACTGGTCCCATTACGCTGGAATACCAGTTAATGAGGAAGTGACACATCTTGGAATTATAATTTGTAAAGATAAACAGGAACGTTACAACTTAAATTTTAATCCAATTATTGAAAAAACAGGATCTAAACTGAGTTCTTGGTTAATGAGAGATCTCTCTCTATGTGGCAGAGTCTTCATTTCTAAAGCAGAAGGTAAATCCAGATCTATAAATGTCTCATCGTCGCTTCACATCCCAAAACATCATTAAAGAACTGGATAAATACTATATGATGCCATGTGGAGGAAAAAGCCCGTTATCTCAGGAAAGACTTCATCAGAGGTTGTAGGGAACAAGGAGGTCTAGAGGTTCTGGACTTTAATTCCCTAAACAACACATTTAAAATGAAACGGATTCTGGAATTTCTGAAGAACCCGACAGCATCTGGAACGCTTTTCCAGCTTCTCTGTTTAATCGTCCTGGTGGCTTTAATTTTCTGTTGAAAGGTGATTTTTCTGTTGGTAAAATTCCTTTAAATCCGGCTGACTTCCACAAACAAGCTCTTTTATCTGGTTATTGGTTTCTAAACATAACTTCAGCCCCGTAGATGTTATATCTGGAACAACAAGGACTTCTTTATCAGAATAAATCTGTTTTATCCGACATGGTGTGGAAAAGGAATTCTGTTTGTAGGTCAGTTGTTGGATAAAAATGGGACTTCTGACATTCAGAATTCCTTAAAAAAGTCATTTACCTGGAACAGCTGAAGAGTTGGCTGTTGTCTTAAATGCAGCTCCTGCAGGCTCGTCACATGTTGAAGAACACGTCATTCCCAGAGATGAACACGGAATTTAACAACGTTTTCATGGCTGATGTTGATCTCACAGACAAACGTTGGAGCAACAAATAAATCAGGAATGAAGCGTCCGGTTCACTTCCAGCTGCTGCAGAGTTCTTCTGGGACTCTACCACGGCTGCTTTACAGGGAAAAAGCTGCTAAACTTCTTCATAATTACTGGATTAACAACAAGCTGGAAGAAGTTTCTTTTAAGGTTTAACTTCAGATTTTTCCTGTTCAGGAAACACTTCAAAGATTCCAGATAAATATTGATGATGCCTGTGTGTTCTGCAAAGCTAACAAAGAGACAATTTTCCAGATATTTTCCAACGTGTTCCCACCAAACAGTTCTGGTCCGACATGGAAAGCTTCGTCTGGGCTCAGTTAAACATCAGCATCCACATTAATGTTTTCATCTTATATTTTATATTGAAAGGATTGTCAGTGATGTAAACTCTGTTATTCAGCTATTAATCATTCTTGGCAGGTTTCATGTCCACAAGTGTAAATGTTCTGGATCTAAACCTTTTTAATCTTTTTATTGTGGATCTGAAATCTTAAACCAGCTCAGCTGAAAACGTGAAGAACCAGAAAGCAACAAGAACGCTTGATATTTTGAAGAAACTGCACATTATTTCATTTTTCTATGTAAAATAAAATAAATAAAAACTCCACGTTTGTATCTGTTGTCTTCGGCCTTGTTCAGTTGAAGCTGTTTAAGTTGCATCTTATATGTAAAATGTTTTCTGTTATAAAATCTAAAAAGTGTTCAGAGCCTGAATTGGGACGCAGGTTTATGCTGTTCCTTGTGGTTCCAGGTGAGATACGTACTCGGACGTCTACATATGTTTATGTTCCAGTTAATCTGTAGCTGGTTTAGAGAGGATAGCTGCGCTGCTTTCCACCAGTAGGTGGCAGTAGCGCTCTACTAATGGGGGTGACCGGTCCGGAGCTGGAATTTCTTAGAGGAAGTAGCCGGTCAGGAAGAACAGCTGACAGCATCCACCGCTGATCTATACTGTTCCTCGTCCTTCCAGGGATCAGCATGAATGAAGCCTTTCATGAAGCGGAGCATGGCTGAATTTCTCCCGTGTGTAACACATGGAGTTCAAAGCTTCACACACCTGGAAACAGCAGCAGGGTCATGTCACTGGTATGGATCATATCATTTAATATGCACCTGTTAACTCCTGTTCATGTGTTTTTTGCATGTTTTGTGCAGAGTGTTCCACATGCAGTCTGTCCCTTGAACACAACACAGTCTTGTCTTGCTGGTTGATGAGAGATATAACACACAGTCTGGCTGAAGCTGGTCTTTAACAGCTCGTCCTGGGAAAGACAAAGAACGCTGTAGTCTAGGCCCAGAATCCATCTGGGATAAATTCAGAGAATATAAACCTAGCGGAGCTCTGAGATCCGTAGACTCTGGTCCACTAGTCCAGACCAGAGTCCAGACTAAACATGGAGAAGCAGCATTTAGCTGTTATGCTGCAAACAAGTGGAACAAACTGCCAGTGGAGATTAAACTTTCACCAAACTGTAGTAACGTGACACGTTTTGAAGTACTACATGACTTTATTCCATAACAGGAATCTCCACAACGTACAGCTAACGTGCTGTTCAGAACACACATTTTCTCTGGAGAACTTCTTCTCTGTACCTCCCAGCGTTATACAGTGACAGCGCCACTAAATTTATACATCACATCACTACACAAACGTAGACACTTTAAATCAGCTTAAAAACATTTATTTCTCATGCACCTATGCATGAAATCTGCAGCTAACTTTTAACTTATTTTGCTTTTAATCATTTTAACTTAATTTATCATTTTATTGTGATTTTTGCTGTTTGTTTCTGTCTTTTCTGCTTTCTTGCAGCATTTGTAATGATTTTAATGTTTTATGTGCACTTTGAATTGTCTCGTATGTGAAATGTGTTATAGTACAAATAAACTTCCCATGTGGTTTAATTCAGATTGATTCATGTTTTAATGGAGATTTCATCATTTCTTTTGAGAAAAATAAAAATTATTTTCTAAAAGCTTCTAAACCATGTTAAAACTTCATAAACACTTTTTATTTTATCTTATTTCATATTTAATATTCTATTTATTCTTTTTAAGGTTTGAATATCTGTGAACACTTATTGGAACAGAATCTAGATTCAGGTGTTGTTGAAAGGATGTAAAGAATAATGTTGGAGATGAGGACTCATGTTGAAATAAATCTACATAGTGAAGCAACCCTTTCTTACACTGGATTAGAAATATTGTAGAAAATTATACTGAATTACCAGGTTTTACAGAACATTGTGCTCTTGTAGACGTAACATGTAAGGTTATAATTACATGATTTTAATAATAATAGGTGGTGATCTGAAGCGGCCGGTCTGAGGCATTAAATGAGTCCCACTCCGGCCCTGCTGTCTCCTGCAGGAAGGTTCCTGCTTATATAGGCGCTGACAAAAGACTGTACAATGCTGCCCCCTGGTGGCCAAACAAGATATATACAGATACTTAAAAATGGCTCCTACAGACTCAGAAACAAAACTATGGATCTTTCAGATTAATTCACTTTAGGACCTGCTTCCAAAAATGAGTGTTAACAAGCTTCCAAAATGCTGCTTGTATGAGGACAAAATGTCCAAACACTGGACATTTTTTATGGCTACACTTAAACTCGTCCCCATGTGGACACGAACTCAGCTGTTTCTGCTCCTTCCCTTTCTCTTCCTGCTGAAACTTTTTCACTTTCAGTCCTTCACGTTGTAAATGAAGCTTCAACAGTTACAGAGCCAGTGTTTTAGCATTTATTTAGTTTTTATTTATTTTTCTGGGCCTTTCTTTGACGTGTAGCTGTTTCAGGTTTACAGAAAAGATTTTCTAAACTGATTTTAGTCTAAATAGTAAGCTGCTGGGCCAATTTCTACAGAAACCATCTCTACAAACCTTCTTCGGCTGTACTGAACCACAGATTAGTTGAGGACAAATTTACAATTATTGTAAAACTGAAGACAGTTTGATATTTCTTCAGCTGCAGGTTTGTGATGAAGTGGAGCGAAAACATCCAGCTTTGGGAAAGAAGTGACAAAGATTTGACTGCGTCTGCAAAAAGTGCTTCACCTGCCTCCAGAGAAATCTCTGCCATACCAGCTGTACCTGGAGGCCAGAGAGGAGGCTCTCGTTGAAGAGTTACCAGGAGTTAACAGGTGCATATTAAACCATGTCGCCCAGACCAGTGAAGCAACATTTTCTCTACGTCACCCTCTTGCTGTCTTCAGCTTTCTGAAACCTTTGAAATACAGAAACAAGAATTTCCAGCATTAAAACATGGTTTAGATGTTAAATGTATTGTTTCTCTTGCAGGTATTGACTCTTTATATTTCTCCCATACGTCTATAAGGAGAACATGAACCTTTTTATCCCTCTTGGAGACTCTGATGCAGACATGTGGTGTTTAACTGAACCAAACACACACAACAAAGTTAGCAAGTTAACTTTTCTTATTGATTGTATGACTGAAATTATGTAATTAAAACAGAAATAGTTGAAAGGATACATAAACTTTTTATTATTTAATTACATTTGACTACACACTACATAGTTTATTTACTTTACAAAGAATTAAAAAATGAGCTCTAATGTGGTTCGTTGTGTTTGTTCCGTGTGATTGTAGCGTGACCTTCCATCTCCACACACAACTATTCTCCTGACTGGTCAAGACTGGAAAATGGCCTTCTTCACCAAAAGATCTCCAAACGCTGTGAAAGCAGACGATGTTGAGGAAGGGATCATCTCTGCCTTCTGCACTGACTTTGTCTTCAAGCTGGCAAACCCGAGACACCTGAAGACACACTGACGTTCCTCCAGAGGTGCATGGTGGTGACCAACCTCTGCCAAGAACTGTTAACAGGACCATAAATCTTCTTTATTCACTCCATTATGCCGCATACCTAGCAGTGCTTCTAATGCTCCAGGAGAGAATCTACCTTAAATGAATTCAGCACAAAGGACTTTATAGAATTTATTATTATTGTTTTATAGTATAAAGTTAGAGGAAGAAAAACTGTAGAACAGATGATGATGTTTGTTGTGATTTCATCTTTCATTCTGTTGCATGTTTGTGTGTGAATGACGCCTAACGAAGCTTCTTTATTTTCATCACTGGCTGAAATAAATTAAACTAAAGACAATAAAACCACCAATAGATGGAGGCCTGAGAAACGTAGGAAAGACCAGGGGTCTCATTTATAACCGTTGCGTACGCACAAAATGGGGCCTGAAACTGGCGTACGCCTCTTTTCACGCAAAGGTTGTGATTTATAAAAAACAAACTTGACGTGAAAATGTGCGGTCTTTCACGGCAGCTCTGACCCATGCGTACGCTGGTTTTGGAGGCTGGGGGAATTGGCGACACAGATGGAGAGGTGGGGAATTAACAACACACTGCATCCAGAGTCCTCTTGTGGCAGCGTGGGGTCCTGTCACCATGTCTCCAATTAATTTTGCGCTCTGGCTGTATGACCGCAGATGTGATTTCGGCTCACTCGTCAGCGTGCATGACTTCAACCCGGCAAGAGTTCATAACCCGTCTCCGCTGTCTATGCGTCCTGCTACACTCTTCCACATCCAATTTCCCTATATTGCAGGAGAACAGGCCGACATTAAAAGGCAATTTGCAGCAATGTCCGGTTTTCCTAATGTAATCGGCGCAATTGACTGCACTCATATTGCTATAAGGTCCCCATATGTCGATGAATTCATGTATGTCAATAGGAAGCATGTGCATACTATCAGTGTTCAAGTCATATGTCAATCCAACATGATGTTGACAAATGTAGTTGCACAATGGCCTGGCTCTACACATGACTCTTACATCCTAGCGCAAAGCAGTGTAGGGAAGAGACTGCAGGCAGGCGCTGTACGTGATGGCTGGCTTCTTGGTAAGACAATAACTTTATATTGACAACCAGCTTAGCCAGATGCAGACCACTGATGCACTGTTTCATTGAAATGCAGGGGACAGTGGCTACCCCCTCCGGCGCTGGCTCCTGACCCCCTTCCCAAACCCCCAGAGCGCAGAGGAGACCCTGTTCAATACCGCTCACTCCCGTGCGCGCTCAACTGTAGAGCGCGCCATCAGCCTTTTAAAATGCCGGTGGCGGTGTCTGGATGCGTCAGGGGGTAGATTATTGTACCATGCCCAAAAGGTGTGCAGGATCATGAGGGCGTGTGGCGTGCTGCACAACCTGGCACTGAGGCACGGCATCCAACTACCTCCTGGCCTCCCCCCTCCTCGGAATGCCGACCCTCACCCACAGCCCCCTCCCAGACACAGGGAGTTCCAACACGGGGCACGGCTCCGTGAGGAGGTCATGCAG
This sequence comes from Melanotaenia boesemani, assembly GCF_017639745.1. Taxonomy (NCBI): domain Eukaryota; kingdom Metazoa; phylum Chordata; class Actinopteri; order Atheriniformes; family Melanotaeniidae; genus Melanotaenia; species Melanotaenia boesemani. The sequence continues at coordinate 420,639 of NW_024580583.1, read as the reverse complement.
CGATTAAGCAGACAATAAGGTTCACTTTTTCACAAGCTCTTTTAATGTGTTTGGAATGTCGAACATAATGTCACACAAATTATGCAGTGTTGTTCTGATTTCCTTCAGTTCATTGATGGTTTCTTTTTGATCTCGCCATGGTCCGCTCTGTCCCGCTCACAGAGTTAACTGAGGTAACTATGTGTTGCCATTCACGACACTTACTCTTATTTGTCACGCCACTACTGTGGCTACCAAACAAAATAATTTTTCGACTCTCCACCTCACTCACTAATGCATCGATTTCTGCCTCTGTGAAGTTGCGTTTTTTGGTTCGCTTCCCTGCGGTTGCCATTGTTCGTGGATCACAACATGGATCAGCTGGCTCATTTTAATACACGCTGAGGTACTTTGCATTGACCATTTATGGTGGAAAGTGGGTGTGTAGTGGGCGGAACATGAGCCAAATTCACCTGCGCAAACTTCAAGGACGAGTGTGATTTATAAAGGGGAAATTGCTTGCACCTGTGCGTACGCACGGTTTTATAAATCAGAATATTTTATGGCGTACGCCAACTTCCGGTTTTGGGCGTAAGTACACTTTTAGTAAGAATCCTACGCACAGTTTTATAAATGAGACCCCAGAACTGTTAGTTCCACATGTGTCTGATCATCCAGTGTGTAACAGCAACGAGCAACGCAAAGCAACATGTTTAGTTTTTTCTAGAAGTTTCTTTGTAACATGCTCCATCATACAAGTACAACATGCATGTAAGCTGAGCCCCGTCCAGACTGTGAAGTAAAAGTGTAAGAATAGTAGAACACACACACTTTCTGCTGCTGTTTTCATGGTTTTCAGTGTGTCTTTCTGCAGGTGCTCCTGATGATTGTCTGCTGTGTTTTCATATAGAGGCCGTAGGATGTTTTCTGTTTCTCTACCGGTGTTGCAGCTGGTTGTTCTATTGTTTCTGTTGTTTCTATCTTTGTCCTCTCTCCACGTTTTACTCTCCTTTTCTCTTCTGTTTAATTCAATCCAGCTTTATTTGTACAGCAGCTCTTTACAACAAAGTCCTCTCAGGGCTCCTTTCTTTCATATCCTGTGTCAGGTCCAGCTTTTAAATCTTTATTCAGCAAAAACTAATAAAAGAAATGAATAATACTGAAGTATCAGAGGAGCCTTATATGTCGTGGTCATAGGTGATGTTCTTGGTTTTGTCGTGTTTACTTTAGTTTCCAGTTTTGTTCGTTCCCGTGTGTGTTGTGTGTTTTGTTTGCGGCTCGTTAGTTCACCTGGTCTGATTGCTCCCTCACTTCACCTGTTCCCTGTTAGTCGTCCTCTGTTTATTTACGCCTTGGTTTCTCTGACTCGGTGCCAGATCATTGTTGTTGTTTCGTGTTCAGTCTGTATCGGTTTCCTTGTTCCTTGATATTAAATCCTGGATAATGGCGTTGGTTTGTCTCCTGCCTCATCAGTCTGCGTTTGGGTCCTCACCTCTGCTGTCCTGTCACATTATATCCATAAAGCTCCTCAAGGGGAGTTAAAACATTTCCAAGGCAGGAGAGAACTAGTTTAATCTTTTATATATTTCTTACTTAATAAATCTGACTTCTGTACGTATTATAAGGTGAGTCAGTTCAGGTGGTTAGGATTACTACACACGTGTAAATGTACACGTATGTTAATGTAAAGAAAACTCTTAGCTCTGAGTTAAAGAGTGGAACCTGCTCAGAAACCCTGAGGAAGCTGTGACTGGGCAGCTCAGGATGATGTTCAGCTGCAGCTGGAAGCAGAAGCTTCCAGTTCAGATCCTCTAAATGTTGTAGAAACACTGATGTTGGTTTTTAAGACCAACAGCCAAAAATAAAGAGTGAAGAACTTCAAGTTTATCAGAGTGTCTGGGAGAACGGCTCACCCTGATGGTGAAGCTGGATTATCAGTAGAACTGTGATCAAACCTTCTGATGGAAAGACTTTTTAACCCTTTGGATGCCAAATGAAGGAGTTAGAAAAGCTGCAGAGGCTGCAGCTGTATGAGAGGAAAGCTCAGGGGCATGGAGACCTGGCTGAAGTTCAACAAGCTGCAGGTTCAAATCTTACAGCTTGCAGGTGATGAATTCCAGTTTAAACTCCATGAATTTAAAGCTTCTTAACTCCTCTAAGAGTCCAGTCTAAAGTAAAGAGTGAAGCTTCACACATCTGGAAGAACAGCTCAGGCTGGTAGGAGAAGACTCTGGAGGCAGGAGGACCTGGGATCCAACCTCTTCATTCACCACATCAGTTTTCACGTCCAACGGCCAAAACGAAAAGATAAAAGCACCATGAGAACAAGTGTGAGTGTGAAGGTCCTCGGTGGCGTGGTGGGGTTGGTGGAGAACTTTAAGTCGCCAGTGGTGCAGCGTCTAGTTCAAATCCTGCCCGTTGCTGGTACCTGGATCATAAAACCATCCTCCTCCGGTGGGTTGGGGAGGGGGCCGTGTTCCCTCCTCGTGTTCTGGGAGGGTACAAGTAGGGTTATACATCCAGAAACTACACCTGGCTGGAATTTTACTGGCACCATCAAAGTGTGGCAAACTTTCCAAACATCATCTAGAAGTAGCATAACATGCTAGCTTAGACACGACAACAAGCTACTCCAGACAGTTACTAGTTACTGAAAGGAAGAAGCAGCTTGATGACGACACACTGCTACATGACTGGCTTCTAGAAGAAACCAACATAACACAACAAAAGTCTCTATTAAATAAACACCATGTACAGAGAAGCAGCCAGACTGGAACAGGTGTTGTCGGCTACTAGAACTAAAGGAAAATAGAAGCTGAAGATGGTCGACTGAAGTCTGGAGGAGAAGAGAGAGAGGGAATGAACGGGATGATGTGTTGGCTTTGGGAGCCATCCTTCCCGTCATCCCCACTGGACTGGTGTGTGCAGTAGAACATACTTACTACATACATGCTGGAATATACAGATGCAACATGTTACAGACGTGTGTAGCAGCAACTATTAGTCCAGGTAGTGAAGTATATGAGGTACATGAGTTACATCATCATCACCTCATTGTGTCACAGGTGTATCTGTGTTGACACATCCCTCCTTTAAACAGTCCTGAAATATTACAACTTTATTTATAAAACACTGAATGTTCGTCTCCACGAAAACACAATCTTTCATTTCATTCACCCTTTTGTGTTTTTAACTAATTTACTTTAATGAATTTCTAGTAAATTTGAATAATTCTTGAAACATTATTTGAGAAATTGAACTTGTATTATTTAAAGACGTCAGCTTCATTTTTCTTCTCATGTTAAAGATCTGCCTTGTAGCTTCATGTCTTAAAATACTGGATTTAACTGGTGAGGAGAAAATATCAAACAGGATTCCAGTCCAGATCCGGATCAACGGAACGCTTTCAGTCTCTTTTTTTTTTTTGGAAACCAGAACTGGAGGCGGTGGGCGGGGCTTCTGTAAGAGTCCGCTGTGATTGGAGGATGGGGCTGTGGGTCACGGCTGGTCTTTGAAGTACCGAGGTTGGAGAAGGACGTTTCCCTGCGGAGCTGCATCACCTCCCAGAACATCCGCTCCGCTGCAAACACACAGTGAAGAGCATCTTCTGATCAATGTGATGGATAACTGATCCTGTTATCTGCAGCTCGCTCATCAATAGTTCCTACAGTCGGATTATTGGACGAAGCCAATCAGAGTTTACCGAACTGAAGACCTTCCAGCTGGACAGTAAAGCTTCTACTGGAAAAAATTCACTGTAATACAACCCCAGTCCCAGAAAGGTTGGGATTTTTATCCCGTCAAGCTCAGCGTTTATTCAGAAACTATCTGGTAAATCCACAATGAGTGATCCATGATAGCGTGTTTACTGATCACATTTCCATAAAAAGAGACGACTATCACTACTGTTTCACTAAGACACGTCTAAACGAGGTCTTCTCAGCATTGATGGAGCTTCACAGATGTGGAAGCTGCTCACGCCATCGGCACTAATGCAGCCATCCCATCAGAGATGCAGCTGTTCACCTGTCCACTGATAACAAGCTGGATGCTCCCTCTCCTCTTTAGTCTGCAGGACACGGCAGATTACACCTGATATCCATTTCTAAATGACCAAAGATCTCACACACACGTCCTGAGCCTACAGACCAGACGAGAAGATACGATTGGTTTAAAGTCAGTCTCCATCTGAAGGTTTATTTTCTCATCATGATGCCTTTTATTCCCATTTCTGGTTCCTTTTCTATTATTTCAGCTCATATAAAAATAGTTAGTAAAGAAATGATGACAGGTTTTTCTACTGGTTCGGGTAGAAGGCCTGTGTGTGTGTGTGTGTGTGTGTGTGTGTGTGTGTGTGTGTGTGTGTGTGTGTGTGTGTGTGTGTGTGTGTCTTACCGTCCTGCTGGTTGACCAGCCCTTGATGGAAGCAGTGAATGTAGGTGAAGAAATGACACACAGCTGTGATGTAAATAAAAACAGATAAATATTCACTTTACAGCGAAAGTTGTGTTTGTGAAACATTTTTCCAGGATTCAGTTTCTGACTGATGTTACAAACACTCACAAGTTTGGGCTAAAAAAAGATGGAGAGGTTTAGTCAAACAGGTTCTTCCATGAACTCAAAAGATGTCACGATTACTTCATTTCACTATTAATCACATAACTAAACATAATTGTAAAGATCCCTCAAGTTGTGTTTGTGGTTTTACACATTTATGGTGTTAGGAAATGAAGACAGAATAACAGGGATTATTTGTCTGATAATAATCATACCTAACAAACCACAAGTATAAGTACATACAGACTGGTTCGGTTAAACTCATGAACCCTGCAGACCCCCACTGGCAGCGTAGAGCTGCTCTACAAATCATGACTCATCGTTCAATTACCAACCATGAATCACCAGTATGCCAACATTATGGCAGATGACATGAGTCAATAAAAGTTTTCAGTGTGTGTGCGTGTGTGTGTGTGTGTGTGTGTGTGTGTGTGTGTGTGTGTGTGTGTGTTTCTACTCACTCTACATCTACAGAAGGTGAGACGTAGTAATAGTTGGACAAGTCTCCAGATCTGATTCTGCGGTCTGACCGCTCAGGACACATTTTCTATCAGAGACAAACTTTTCTTTATTGTTTTCTTTTGTTTCATCAAACAAACAAACAATTTATTTACCAACCAGGACAAACTATGCAGGAGTAACACTAAGATTCAAGGAAGGAAGGAAGGAGGAAAGGAGGTAAGGATGGAGGTCTATCAGCTTGGTCTCATGGCTTTGATAAATCAGGATGGCAGAAGGGAGGGAGGGACTGAAGCAGGAGAGTCAGAGTTAGCAGGAGTGTTTGGAGAAGCCAGGGTGGAGGTCGAGGAGGAGCTGAGAAGAGATTATAATGCTGACGGGAGAGAGACGGACTTACACCCACTCAGCCCTTCCCCACTAGAACAGGAAATAAGGGAAGATGGAGATGTGATGATGAAGGAGTGAAAGAGAGAGTGTGTACATGTGTGTGTGGAGGGTTCTTACTTTGGTCCTACGTACTCCATCACTGATGTTTGACTACAAGCAGCAGCTGGAAACCCATGGACTCCACGCTGAGATGGTTCAGCTCCACAGGAGAGGACAGAGAGGAGGAGAAGGATGATGGGGGAGGACAGAAACACTTTAATCTTTAGAAAGTGTTTTTAATTCTCATCTCAGAGTCTGAACTGAATCAGAGGACGTCTGCATCAATCTGAACTCATCACTTCCTGAAACCAACAATCCACCATCCAAGCAGAGGAAGCTGGACTACTGAAGATTCCTCCACTTCATCTCTCCTACAGAGGAAGAGAAACCTTCATCCTGAATCCAGCTTCAGTGAGCTGGTGTGATCTCTCAGAGCCGTGGGCTGCAAACAGGAGTCCTGAGCAGCTTCTGAGGATGAAGGTCCTGCAGCAGGAGGCAGCTGACTTTCTTCTGATGGAGAATTTTCCTAAACTCAAACATTCAGAAAGTTGGAGGCTGGCTGAGATTGTACCAGCGGAGATTTCTCCCACTGCAGCACATTTTCTATCATGTTGCTTCTTGCTTTGGATTATTTGCACATTCAGATCATGATTTAAAAAAAAAAAAAATTCCTTCTCATTTGTTGCAGAAGAAAACAGCTTTTTCTAATCATTCAACCAACATGAGCTACATTTGTACTTGGAAGTCACGTGTTCAGTTTCAAGGAGGAAAATGCTCAAACCTTCCTAAAAGTTGGATTTCCACATCTGGAAGTAAGAGGAATCTCATCAGCCTCAGTCTAAATAAAGCTGGAAATAAACTGGATTCATTCAGTTCAGTTTAATTTAGCTTTATTTGTACTTTGTCATGAATTGACGCAGGCAAGGCAACGAATAATAAAATAATTGTCCAGCTGAGGAAACCAACAGATTCTATGAAATGTTCTCTTGGATTTAATCCTCCATCCTAAACATGCAGTGGAGAGGAAAACCTCCATGTGTGTCCCTCACTCTTGCTGAAGGTGAGACAGGGTAGACGTCCTCACGGTAAACTCTCTCCAGGAAGCAGCAGCAGCGTCGCCTCCTCCTTTCAAGCCTCGAACTCACTGAACAGCTGACTGTCCACCTGCATGACACGAGCAGTTAGACAGCACATGTCCACACTAAAGGCCTCCAGCAGAAGACTTGGTCTTGTTGTCGTCTGCTAGATGAAGCTCTGGGGTCGGGCATGTCTCTACCCTCCCGTACGATGGGCTGTGTGGCCGACGGGTTAGGCTGCGTCCCCAGGGTGGCAGAGGAGGTGCTCTTGTTCCGGCTGTGGTCCTACCAGGGTCTTCAAGGCCTGGACTTCAGCCTTGAGGACTTTGATCTGAAGATGAGGGAGGAAAAGGTTTAAGCTTTATGTAATCAGCATCATTCTGGTGATATTTAGACCCATGCAGGAGGAGAAAATAATAACTGGTTGTTAATAGAACTATTATTTCCCAGAAGAAAGCATAATGGGAATGAAGATCCACATACTTGTACTTACTGGCTGTTTAATACAAAAGGCTGTTCACCATCTAGCTGGCAAGGAAACTCCCACAGGCTGTAATCTGGCCTGAACCTTTAATTTACTGCCCTCTCAGGCCAACAGTGGACAAAACGTCTTCTCCTCAAAACTTCTTTAAAAGACAAATATTTTTCTCCTGTTTTTCTCGTCTTTTAAAACTTTTAAAACTTTAAAAAAATGCAAATATTCTAATCATTTTAACCCTTTAAATGCTAATTTGATTACATGATGCCATTGTTTATATGAAAACTAAACACACAAAACGAGTTATTTTCCAGATAATACACAGTTCAACACAAAGACTTAAACACATCTTAGATCTACATGAAAACATTATTCCAAGAGAAAATTCATCACATAATGGAACGTGTTGACAGAATGACATAAGAATGATGACTGGAAATGAAAACCAGTAACCCATGGAGGTCTGGATCCTGGCTGGACTGTAATGAGTTTTAATCTTTCTGCACCCGCTGTAATGTTTGATGTTGGTGTGATGCACTTTGAATTGTCTTCTACATGAAACATCTGTAAAAATAAACCTGCCTTGGATTCAGGATCATAGTCAGAATAAAAATGAAAGAATCAGATCACCGGTCACCGACTGATTTTACGTAAGTGACGTAAGTGTTGCTTGTAGGAAGATGAAGACAGTTTTCCACCGTTCATTCGTTTTAGTCCATTCGTTCCATTAAAAACACTTTCTATGAATCCCTCTGCCTCGGTCCTCACTGGTGGCTGTTGTGTTCTGTCATCGACAGTGGTGTGTAACGTCACAAGCACTTCAAGGAACAAGGCTCCCTGAGGATTCCCAAAGCACCCACACACTGTACTTAGTGCCTGATCCTTAGCCACCACCTGATTGGCCGTACTGGGTACACTGGTCTGTAACCTCACCAACCACAGGTGAAATGCAAACAGTCAGGGAGAACGGGGTTGGTTGTCACAGCGGCTACAACTCGACCACTGGAGAAAGCTGCTGAAAGATGGCGGTACAGAAATAATAATAGTGGTCATAGATTAGCTACAGGTTTCATTTAGCATTTTGAAAACTTTTGGTGTAGCAATATTAGGGGTTTGATGAGGATGATGATAAGAAAAAATATTTGTATATCCTGTGACTGAGGGTGAGCAAAGTAATCAAAAGTATCAACAAACACATCTTCATCTGTCTCGTTCCTAACCTGTGGTTCAGGAATCTGCTGCTGCTGCATCGGTAAACAGTCCCTGAGTAGACTCTGCTCCCCCTTTCACACTTCCTCCAGTTCCCGTAGACCCGCCTGCACCTGGATCACAATAAAAATATCATCTGTAAAGCTTCAGCACATTTACATATGGAAACACATTCTGACCTAACCATTAAGATATTTTAATATATACTGGCTCATTTTCTATTACTTTCATCCTGTTCCCTTTCAGTCGTGGGCTTTCTGTATTTATTGTTTTACTTTTAATGATTAATAATAAAACAGGTCACTGCTATGGTTTGGACATAGAAAGTGGTTTTATTGGAACTAATGCTTCCTTGTTCACACTCTGTTACAACAACTCACCTGTTCCTTCCATACTGACATCCCCTCATCACTACTGGCTCCTGGCTCTGCTTCTGACACTAAATCACGTTTTAAAAATGCTCATATTTCTCACGACAAATCTCCCTTTTTACAAAACCTGATCCATTCAGGTCAGACTCATTTATGTAGAGCTGAATCATCGAGCATCTCCGGACACTTTTCATACAGATCAGGTCTTCACCAAACTCTTCCTTCTATTCATTCTAATAATATTTACTTAATGAGTAATCCTACCTGCCCACTCTGGACTTGTGGGCTCATGGCTGCTGGTTGGTGTTGGATCTTCTGACTCTGAGGGGCTATAAGACAAAATTTCCAGTTATGTTGTGTTGCATCATACTTGTATTAAAATCCAATCTGCCACATTATCCATCCTCCTTATTGTGCTGGAATCTAAACAGGTAGGGTTGAAATGAGTTTCCTCCATTATAACGAGTCTATTTCGACTCATCGGTGTGGGTTCCTTACATGTAACTTACATGTTAACTCTGCTCCTCTTTAATGAAAACTGAAAACCTTTTTTTTTTTTCAGATCAGTCTTTGACACATGATGGTGTCACATGAGAAACGTGTGATATTTATCATTTATAAGTGTATTATGTTTTTATTCTTGTTTTTATCTCTGTCCAGCACTTTGATCAACTAGAGTTGTATAAGTAAAATTAGACTGATTGAAATACTAGCCATTAAACATGGAGAGCTTTATAAACCATTTAAAACTTAGAACCAGCACCTGTCCTCCCCATTAGTCCTCCGGACCTGGAAGACAGGTGTTGCTTGTAGGAAGATGAAGATAGTTTTCCACCTTCATTCCTTTGTAGTCCATTCATTCCTTACATCTTCACGTTTGGACAAAAACACCAAACATCGTTGCTGCATCACTACTTTGTGTATTAGGAATGACGTGTAAATAGTTGGATTTACATGCTTCAGGAACATTTGGTGAGCAATAAAAAGGTAAACTTTTTGGACTTGGCTTATTGTACATGAGTGACAACATGTCAAATATGTTCCCATAAACAGAACTTCAGGCGCTTTAAGCACAAACTTAACATCATATAGATGTTAAAACTAAATAATCTACTCCTCAATGTGTCTCTTTTTATCCATCTGCTTCATGTTTGTGTAAATCATACAAATGTATGTGCAGACGCTAGCTAGCGTTAGCCGCTAATGTTGGCTAGCTAATATAAACTAGTTTAAATGTAGAGCTTTCCTCTGTATCTTTGAGCTTCAACTCCAGTCCGGTAAGGGTCATAGTGAACCATCTGTCTCCCTTCACAGGACAGAGAAACCAGGAATTGTTAACTATTGACTTCTTCACTTCAAAAGCATCACTGTTGACTCTTTGACACACACATTAAAATAAAAAAATAAAATAAAATAAAATAATAATGAATGGAATTAAACAGTTTTTAGTTTTTCTCTCTAAAGATAACTAAACAAAGATGTTTCAGCTTTTATTAGTTGTTTGTACTGTTAACACTTTTCCTTAAATGATTGTTGATGAAAAGATGCATCATTCTGGCTTTTAGTGCTGTTAATATTGACACTAAGGACACATTTAAGTCTGTTTCTGCTTTATTGATCCATCAGAAATAAAGTTAATAATTTAGTTGATGATTTGATTGATAACTTGCTTTTGATTATTTTAATTTTGATACATTTGCAACCTTTCATGTGAACACAGCAAAGATCAGTTGCTGATTAAAGTAAAAGAAAGATAAAATAAGATGGAAGCATGCAGACCCAGACCCTTCATGGTTTCTATTTTAAAAAGCAGAAAGAGGTTGGGGTCCCTGAAATGTCTCATTTTTACACATGCCGCTGCAGCAGCTTCTAAAAGCTGTTAAACATCCCTGAATACTTTGTAGTAATTCCAGCTGGATGGAAAACAGCAGGAGTTTCATTGTGGGGGGGCTTATTTAACAATATCTAGTTCATAAATGGCAACAAATACATTGAATGTAAAAGTGTGAAACCTTCATGAAGCTGGAAGGAGTTCGTAAACCTGCATTTGCTTAAAAAGCACAAAGCAGCATTTTTCCTGCTTTCTGTACAAATCCTTATCACACACTGCAGCAATCACAAGATCAGACGTCTAAAGGCAGGAACACGTTAATCCCACTTTTCATTCCTACACTCCTTCCTACACGTTCATATACGCCTCCATCTGTCCATCTGATGGCTTTGGACTCATGTTGGAGTGTGTGCATTTTCATTTAGATCTACTAAACGTGAGTCCCGTTCCTGGTTTTAAATGCTGCTATGTTGCTTGGCCCCTGTGCCGTGGTTTGATCCCTGGCTCCTCCACCATGGTGAACCATTTCTCCCTGAAGACCACATCAGTCCGTACTTAACGAGTCCATTTGTTGCTCCTGCATCGTTGCCGTTTTAGAAGCATGTTGGAGCAGAAGCATTTTAATGAGGATTTAGCAGAAAAGGCCGTTTTATTCCCAGTGGGGTCCTGCATGACTGCTGAGCTGCAATTGTTCCTCGTCTCCTCCACCAGTTTGAAGCTTCTATTCAAGGAGATTTCCCATTAGTCTGCATTTCCATCCATCTGCCCTGTGTAGCTGCAGTTTGTAGACATGATGGATTTGGAGCAGATGGACATTTTTTCCTGATCTTAAATTAGAAACCTGTTTTTTAAATGAAACCAGTTTATACCAGTTTAATGTGGATCTGATAGAAATGTTCCAGAACTTGTTAAAAATGTCACATATTTTAATCCCAGAGGGAAATTTATGTTGGTTTTTAACGTGAACAATATTAATGGGTTGGAAGATATTAAAGCTTGTTTATTTAACAAAACTTTATTGTCCTCCGTTTTGGGGAACGACACATGTCAAAGTCCACAGACGTGGACTTGAAGCCACTTCAGCATGGACCCTCAGCCTCTGTAAATGGTTCCTAATCAACCAGCTGATTTTCCCAGAGGCCCAGACAGTTTTTATTTCCATGTTTAAACCAATGAGAAGTTGTTTTATCGATGCCTTTCTGCTGTAATACAAGTTATTGGCACTACAATGAAAAAGCAGCTGTTCTAAAACTGGGCTCATCAGGACCAGGTGGAATTTATAATCTAAGTTCTTAACAAATAAAAAAGGTGCTCCTGTATGACTAAAACTGGAGCTGTGTCTTTGTCTGAATCCCCGTTCTGTTTGTCTTGTCTGGACCTCCATGTTCAGCCTTTGTTTGTTGGGTGTTTGTTTTTTTCTTTTGTGTCTCTGGTTCTGGGAACTCCACATTCTGTCTGAATCCTGAAGCTTCTCCTGCTGGATTCCTTCTCTTTCCTGGAGTTTATTTGGCTCCTTCCTCGACTTTCTAACTCTCTTTTGGTATTTATTTTATTTAATTATATTCATATTTAAAATAATTCTGCATGTGGAGATAAAATGAGTGAAACCTGCTTTATGAAAATTTAAGCTTCATTAAAAAATGCTGAGGGAAAATCTTTTGTTTCATCTTGAAAATGATTTTTTCTTCTAACAAACATTGGACTGTATTCCATCATTAATCTAGAAGTAACCATGCTTGATGCTGAACATGTTTTTTTCCACATGGAAGGGAAGGACATTTACCAGGAGGAACTGGAACATCTGGTTTCTTGGGGAACCTGGAAGGGAACCTGGAAGGGAACCAAGCGGCGCGTTCACACCAGCCCTTTTTGATCAGAATCCTGCTCTGTTTGCTGGGAAAGTCCTCTTCATTTGGGGAATTGTGAACAAACAAGTTCTGATCCGGATCAAAGAACGTGGACTCAGTCTAAGTACTGATGAGTATCTCGGTCTGCTTCAAGTGGACCTAATCCAGGAAGTGGACTACAAAGCAAAGTGCATTGTGGGTAAACATAACAAACATACGGGCATGTGAGACGATATGCGGCTCTGGCCGGGAGAAATGACTCGCCCTGACCCCCTAACTGAACAGTTCTCCAGTCGTACTGAGTCTAGCGGACGTCCTGGTTTGATGCAGTAAGACTTTACTTTGGTGTCTTCAAGAGGATTGAGGGCCTTAGAAGAAAAATCCCAGTAGAGGAGAAGCTCTGTAGAAGCTCATCGAGCCAGGAGTGTAACAATAGAATAAAGCATCTCAACAAGGTCTTGGTGATACTGGCAACATGCAGAAAGTGAAGCGGTGCATGCATCGTCATGGTGATTAAAGCTCAGAAGACAAACGCTTTGCCTGAAGATGAAAGGGCTGCAGATCTTTGAAACGTGGATCGGACCAGAGATAAGAGGAAAGCAGAAGGAGGAAATGGAGCTGCTAACAAAGTTGAAATGGTTTAAGAAAAGTAGCTGTTAATGTTAAAATCCACAACGAGGCTTAATTATTGGAGCTTCATCAAGCTGGCACTGCTCACACATGGAGAGAGAAGAACAGGAAGATAAATATACTCACTGAAACCAGGATCTGATGTCTGCAGTTTACACAAGCAAAGATCTTCATGGCTCTTAGGATGTGATAAAACTAATGAACTGTGATCAGAAGAAATGGATCCAGCTGCCAGTTCAAACATCTTGTAGCTTCACTGGTGATGTTTTCACATTGGGATCCTTCCAGAAAGCTGCTGCTCTACTCAGTGTGGAGAAGATGACCTGGACAAGTTTTCCTGCAGCTGCAGATTCCTTCTATGGAACGGGGGGATGTGAGAATGAAAGGAAAGCAACAAGCTGGACACACATCAAGCTGTTAAACTGACAGCTTTTCAGCATCTGTGAACGGCTGTATGAGACACTAGAAGTGGATTTTCTGAACCAGAACCTACACAAACAAGGCCAGTGGCCCTGCTCAGCTAATGGGAATAATGGTAGAATGCAGCACTTCATATCTGAGGGCTCAAGAGGTTTGACCATTTTCTATCCTTTTCTACCTGAAGATGCAGCAACAACTCCTGATTGAAAGATGTTCAGCTGTGCAGCTGCAGAGATGAGGGAACGTGTCAAAGGTTCACGCTGCTAGTTGTGTGTTGAGAAGATGAGATCCAGCTGCTTTCAAGCCTTGTAGAAAGTAAAGTGCTGGTGGAAAAGGAGCGTACTGAGTTCCTGTGGATGAACGGGATGTTTGGGATGTGGAAGTGTCCCACAGAAGGAGAGCGGTGGGATCATCATGTTCTGAGACTCGCAGATGTTCAAGTCCAGGAACAAAAGCTCAGTTCAAGCTTGGAAACTGTGGATCTGTGAGATCGGAGTAAAAGCATTTAAGACCAGGACCTGAGAGGCCCACCAGACTTCTGAGTCTGTCTAATAAAACCTGCTGATCTACTGGATCAAAGGCGGCACTAAGATCCAGTAGAACCAGGACTGGAAGTTTCTGTGGGTCCAAGTTCCACCTGAGGTGGTTAACAATGTTTAAAAGGGCGTCTCGGTTCTGTGGTTGGTCCTAAAACCAGATTCAGATCCTTCTAAAATATTCTGTTTATTCAGAAACTTGTGTAAGTGAATAAAAAGAACTTTTCTATCATGTGAGTTAAAAGCGGTGAGTTGGATACAGGTCGGTAGTTCTCCAGAAGGTTTGGGTGTAAATTCCTCTTCTTCAGAAGGGGCCTCACCACTGCTGTTTTACAGGCAGATGGGAAGACGCCCGTCTGAAGGAGGAACTCACCACGTCTACAAGCTCACGCTCAAAGAAAGCATCACATGTTTAAAGTGATGTGGGAATGGATCTAAAAGGCAGCTTGTTGGTTGAGTTGGAGGAAACTGGAGCAGCATCTCTGCATCAACCAGGACAAACTCTCCAGTGTTTCCTCGGGTAAAAACAAAGCTTCAGGTCTGTTAAGATCAACATGTCGCTGAGATAAAAACTGGATCTAATAGCATTGATTTTACTTCTGAAGTGGTCTGCAAAGTCCTCACATGCAGCATGTGATGCTGTCATGGAGGACTTGTTCAAATCTGGGTTTGTTAAAAGACGTGTTGTTTTAAAAAGGAATCTGGGATTATTTTTATTGTGTGGAATCAGATGAAAAGTGGAGCGTTCTGGCCTGTTTCACTGCTTTATTGTAAACTCTGACTTGTTCCTTCAAACTTTCTAAATGAAAAGTTCATCTTGATTTCCTCCGTTTCCTCTCTGCTCTCCTGCAGCTTCTTTCCAGGTTTCTGGTTTCTTCGTTTCTCCGCGATGGTGTGAGTTTGGATCTTCTAGTTCTGGTTTTAAGTGGAGCTGCAGCATCAACGGCTGACTTCAGTTTCCTGTTAAAATCATCTCCAATAAAATCACACTTTTATTCTAGTGTAGCTTTAAAAATGTGTGTATAAAGAATAAAACGTGTTGCTGACTAAATATGAGTTCAGCTTTTCTTCATCTCCTCACAAATGGTCTTGGTGATGTGCATGTATCTGTCCAGCTGGGAAGCCAACACCTCCACATTGGGAAGTTTGGGAAGGAAGGAAACTTGTGCATCTCTTTGAACCTCCAGGAGGAGAGGACAGATTAGTGGTGCAGCCTGAACATGACTGAGTGGGATCTTTTCAGGCAGGTGTAACACCTGCTTCTCAGCGAACACATGCAGTGAGGTGGCGGCCAGCTTCTCCACGGCATCCAGGAAGACGTGGAGCTTCTCCAGACCTTCCAGAGTGTCCTTCAACACTTCAGCAGCTCCTTCTCCAGCTCTGCACGCTTGCTGTCTGCAGACATCTGAGTGAATCTGCTCTTCATAAACTCCAGGAAGGCCTTACCTTTATTCTCTGCCTGCTTCATATGGCTGAACTCTGCTCCATTTAGTCAGCTCTGTCTTTAACTCTGTTCCCTCCCTTCCTTCCACTTAGGATCCTTTTCACACAATTCTCTTCTTCTGCTCATGTCACTGAAGGAATCTGAGGCCAAGCTGCACAAGGTTTTCTTTACTTTCTGTCTGGAGGACAAAAATAAATCCTGTCAGTCTTTTTTTCTGCTGTAAAAATCTTTGTGTGAAGAGAAGGAAAAGAAATGAACACTGGGAGAATTGCTCCCAGCAGATTTCACCGGTAAAGATGTGGAACATGCAAACATGGGAAAGACAAATTCTCCCCTTTTTGCTCATATCAGACGTCTGCTTATCACATGATTTCAGTTTGAAGTTTGTTTCCATTTAAAATGAGTTTCCAGCAACAAGCTGCTGTTTCAGGGGTGAACTAGAAGTGTTTTCATTTGTTCTCTGAAGGTCTTTGTCTTCAGAATAACGAAGCCTAGACTGGCCCAACCTGCAGCAGCTGCATCTCCACATCTGGAGGAAAAGATTGACTTTTCTTCTCATTCTGGCTTTTATCTCAATAGATCAAAGTCAGGAAGCAGATAACAGGATAAACGAGCTTATCTAGTAAAAAGCAGCTTAATGTGGAGAAACCAGCATCAGAAGGAATATTTGGAATCAAGCCGCTCTCGTACAACTAAACAGCATAAAAATCTCTGTGGAAAAAGTCTTTGTTCCAATGAAATTCTTGCTGCAGAGAACAGTTTCTTTCTGTGTTGCACTAATGTGAAGGTTCCCAGTTTCCACTGCAGCCAGTAGATGCTAAATAAAGCCTAGAAGCTAATAATGGATGAAGTGGTAAAAACACAGGAGCGTTCCTGTTTCCATCTGATGTTTTCATCTTAAATCAGCTGCTGCAGCTGTAAAATGTCTACAAATATACATCTGCTGTATCAGCTCTGATGTCTGATGATGCTGCAAACACTTCACTTCTCTGCTCAGCACTAAATAGATAATAGATAAAAATAGAGACTCAATATCCAGCACAGAAGAAGTAAACCTTCTTCTTTACAACAACACTGTTAAAGTTTAGATTCTTTTAAAAATGATCCTCACTGCTCATTTAATACATGGCAGCATTCATTTAATGTTTCTATTAATTATTAATCACCTTTAAGAATTTGGTGAAGTTGTTTCTAGAAAGAAAGGTCATGTGATTAGTTAGAAAAACAAGTTCAGATATAAAACTTGTTTAAATCAGGGATTTGTTCTTGATATTTTTCCTTTTTTTCTATTTTTACCTCTTTAATGAACCATAGAACTATTGTATGTAAATGTTTGTATATTCTGTAAAACATCCTGTAATACATGGAAACGCTCACTATTCCATTTTTACACACATGGAAACATGACTCAGCAATATTTTTACCAGGTAAATAAGACGTTTAGAAAGAAGTTTCCACTGCTAGGTCTGCCAGAAATCTGCTTTTTATTCCTGCACATGGATTCTATTATTGGTATCAGGACATCTTTACTAAATGAAAAGTCCAGGAAGCCGTTCTTTCCCAGTATCACTGATATTTCCATGTTAGCTTTGTGTGGATAAACCCTGATGTGCTCGGCTGAATTGAGCTTTTCCATCATCTTGTTCTCACCGTCTGTTCCTGGAACTCAGAGCTCTCAGGATGTGGTCGTCACATCTTAGCAGCGAGTTTCTTCCTTTGAATGTATGAAGACTGAAGAGACTCATGAAGGTTTGAGACCTTCCACTGTGAAGATTATAGCTGCAACATGCTGAATGACAGCAGGTGGAGGGCCTTTTATTTGGAGCTAGAAGCAATACTTTTGGTTACTGCAGTTTGGCTGCAGGACTCATTTCCAGTTTTATTGTGTCCTGCAGCAGCAGATGGACTTCCACCCATACTGGTCATTTCCCAGTACAGCGCTGGACTTCCTGTCCACATTTTATTGAATCAACATTTATGGACATTTTATAGAATAACTTTATTACAAACCAGCTAAACAACAAGCCCAGTTTAGCTCAGCTTTGTGTGAGAAAAGGAAAACCTGGTCTTTCTTTTTTCTATGAAAAGGTTCCAATAAACAGGTTTACTGATGTTGTTGAGTAAAGAAGAGACATCTGAACATGTTTATTTTACATTTCCTTCATAACACACACACCTCTAGAAGTACAGCAGCCAGACTTTAATAGCAAACACACACACACATGTGTACTTATTAATAATAAAGTTAATGTTTCTACTAATAAATGTATGAGCGTAAAAAGATGGCGCTCCGTGTTTTTACTTTATCTTTACTTTCGCTGCTCTGAAGACACATCGCTGCTCGGTCTCGTCTCCAACAACGATGAGACCACCAACATGAAGGAGGTGGAGACCCTGGGGTGGAGGACTCCCCGTTCTCCTGGGTGGAACCAGAACTAAAGGCTTTTAGAGCTTCAGATTCCGGTCCAGGATCAGGTTTCAGTCTCGCTGGACACCTCCAGCAGTTCTGAGCGACTGTGGTGTCAGATTTCTAACTGGGTCAGTAAACGCCTCTCTGGGTTTATTTTTACTTTCTCGGGTCTTTGTGGCGCAGCTGAGATTCTCCGTGAAATCCTCCATCTAAAGGTAAAAAAGCCGTTTTCATTTGGTTTAATTCATCAGACTGAGGGTCCTGAACAATCCAAAACCAGGACGGAGGAGAAGTTGTCCAACAGAACCAGAGAGGAGGACATGAGGGAACAAAGACCAGAACTATCTGTTGCTGTGAACGAGGTCTGTTATGGTGGAGTTGTTCGTCAAATATGTGTGTTTTGTTAATCTTTAAAACCCAAATTGGCTTAAAATCTCAGGGTGCCTGGTAATGACGTCACACATTCCGAGGGTTTCGGAATCTTTGTCAGTCACGTGACATAACCAGCGGACACGCGCTGTTTTGGGTGTGTCCGTTATAAACACCAGAGACAAGGAGCAGTAGTTTAGTTAGTAGTAGGTATTAAAACGGTTTACTCAGTCACCAATCTGGAGGAAGAATAAGAAGGATGATTAAACGCTGTCAGTTTGATGGTGATCAGATAAACTGGAGTAACTACAAGGATTTATGGCGTCATGTCGTGATATTGAAGTTGGCCATCTGCCTTGGCCATGCCCTTTAACCTCGTTAAAATTCAAAGTAAAGGGCAAAAATTGCCACATTACACTCACACACCCACTGTTACTAACTCTTCAGTGAGAAAAGTGGCTCCTAAAAGTTGATAGAAATCGTTAAATGACATCATCTAATGTGCATGGAGGCGGCTGTGGAGAGGAATGTCATAGGAAAGGCAACAGTGGACGAAAAGACAAGCTAAATACGTTTAAAAAGGCAAAACTCTTAAAAATAAAACAAATTATTTGTTTAATATGTTCTTTTATTCTAGTTTAATTTTATTAAGTGTAGGTTGTTTTCTAATTAGAAGGCTTCAACATTTAACAACACTTGTTTTCCTCCACACTCTTCATTAATAGACATTAATATCCGACGGTAAGCCAGCGCGAGATCATCCTGCAGCAGCTTTGAACGTTTCATTTTCAGCCTGGTGATGAAACAGGTGATCATCTCCTGCTCTGAATGCAGGTGCTGCTGCCAGAAGCTTCTTCTGGTTGCTTTAGGACAGGAGAGGCCTGCAGAGCAGCACCCACTCCTCATTAAGAAGAATAAACTTTCATATACGTCAGTCTACAAAAGTCTCCAATACTGAAAAAGTTGATAGATTAAAAAAACAAATAAAAAAAGGTCTCTAAGTTGGCAACACTCACACACCGTGTTGGTGTTTATTTATTTATTTATTTATTTTATTTAGATCCACCATTAGCTACTGACATAGCAACAGCTATTCTTCCTGGGGTCTACATCAGCAGGCTATAAATGCAAAAACATTTAACAATGTACATACAACATTCTCCCTAACAAAAATTATAACAAACATAATTCCCAAAATCAATACATACAGAACCATAATTACAAAATATCATCCACAAAAACTAATAAAATATACATAAAAGCTCTACATGAAAACACAAATAAACCAAAATAATTTCAAATTTATGATATCTCCATTCATTTTACTAAGGTCATTATAGTAATTCTCAAATAAGCCCTACACAAATGGCACCATCTAACAAGTTCAGTCATAGTTCATAGTATAAAATGATATTCATTCTAAGGTAAATAAAAACAATCGCACTGTTTTATAAAAACTAGTTGTATACATATTAGAAATCAGAAACTGTGGTAGTGAGTTCCATGCCACCATGGCCCTATAGCGAACCATTCTCTGACCCTGGCTGGTACGACAAATCGGCAACAAAAAACGATTCTCACCAATCTGTCGTGTAGAATATTCATGCACATCCTTGAAAAATGTCAACTTTCTATACAATATTTCAGGTGTTTTCCTTATAATTATATTTCTAAGGAACATGATTAAGGAATATTTTATCCTGCCCCTCACATGCAGCCAGGCTAACCGGCCATGCATCTCACTAATATTTGTTCTAAATGAGCAGCTTAAGACAAGTCGAGCTGCTTTATTTTGCGCTATCTGCAGTTTATTTAGATTAGTATCTGTTGTATTAGACCAAATGATTGAACAATAGTCTATATGTGACAGAACTATTGATTCAACTAATGTTTTCCTGATTTGGTTTGGTACACATTTTCTACAGTACTTAACTAAAGCCATACTCCTACCCATTTTCTTTAATATTTCCTTTATTTGACTGTCCCAAGTTAACATGCTGTCCACTGTCACCCCAAGCAACTTGACCTCAGTCACTTGTTCTATAGGACATCCTTCTATAAACAAATTCAAAACAGGAAATTCTTTTTTAAGAAGATAACTTGATCCTATTAAAATACATTTAGTCTTCTCTGCATTAATCACCAACTTATTTTCATGAAACCAGCTCTCAATCAGTCTCAACTCCTCATTCAGAACTACATTCAGATTAAGTACATTTGTGTCAGATACATAAACCGTTGAATCGTCCGCATACAGAGCAATGGTAGCCTGTTTCAAAATAAATGATAAATCATTCAAATAAATAGAAAATAAAAGTGGCCCAAGGCAACTCCCTTGTGGCACACCACAACACAGCATCTTCTTCTCAGAGTAGCTACCATTAAACAATACTTTAAATTCTCGATTAACAAGATAACTTTTAATCCATTGAACCGCAGAAAGTTCAAACCCATACCAAATCAACTTATCCAACAATAGCTCATGATCTAATAAATCAAAAGCTGCACTTAAATCTAATAATATAGTACCCACTAACTTTTTATTTTCAATTTCATTTAACCAATCATCAGTCACTTGAGCTAAAGCTGACATTGTGGAGTGCCCTTTCTTGTAAGCATGCTGATAAACTGAATTTAAACCATTTTTACTAAAATACAAATTAATCTGATCGTAAACGAATTTCTCCATAATCTTACTCAAAACTGGTAAAATACTTATAGGTCGACAGTTTTTTCCAGAAAATGGTTCCTTGTTATTTTTAAGAAGAGGCACAATTTTAGCTATTTTCCAGTCAGTTGGGCAAATACATTTTTCCAAACTGAGATTAATAATATAACAAACTGGCATAGCAATCACATCAGACACCAATTTCAACAACATTACATCAAGTTCATCAATACCTGCAGGTTTTAATTTCATTTGCTTTAACACATTTTCTACAGTAATTATGCTCACTTTATCAAATTTAAATTGACATGATTTATTATACATAATTCTTTCTTTGATTGTTTGATGAGATGATATCTTTGGTGTACAGATCATATCTTTTCGCAGATTTTGAACTTTACTCATAAAATAGTCTCCTAAGTAGTTTGCTATGTCTATTGGTTTTGTCAGGAAGGAATCATTTACATCTAAAAATGTTGGAAAAGATTTAGCTTTCCGACCAACCAATTCATTTACGGTTTTCCATATTTTACTACTATCTGATTTTACATCTACGAATTTTCTTCCATAATATGCCTTTTTCTTTGATCTGTTTAATTTGGTTACATAATTCCTCAGTTGTTTATACCTATTCCACAATACCCTGTTATCCGATAGGATTGCTTCAGCCTTTAATTCGTTTCTTTGCTTAATGAACCCTTTAAGTTCAGGATCAAGCCAGGGGGAAGCAGCATTCCTTACTGTCATTTTCCTCAGAGGAGCATGTTTATTGATAATTGGCATTAATAACCCAGTCCAGACCCAAAACAATATCAATAATTATCATCTCATCCCTGGATTTATTTTTCCGGTTTGATCACTGTTTTGACAAATTTCTCCGCCATCAAATGATCAGCAAACTTTTTAGTCTCTCCTTTGAAAGTCAGGATCAGGGTGGCCGGGTGAATAATGCCATGTTTTACTCCAACGCTCCATAATATACTCCTGACCTCCCGGAAACTTGCTCGGGCCTTCGCGATCTCCTTAGTGAAATCAGGAAAAATACTCAGCTTCATCCCACGAATCTCCAGCACTCTTTTCATCTTCGCCATGCGTAGAATCTCCTCTCTCGCGACCAGTCTGTGCATCCTTATTATCATGGCCCGCTGCCCGTGCTTATTCACTGATCCAGTGCGATGCGCACTTTCAACTTCAGGCATATATTGGAGTTTATCTTTGAAAAGTTCTTGAAATAGAGCTGACATGTAACTTGTGGGATTACCTCTCTCGATGTCAGTAGTGAGACCCAAGATGCGTAGATTATATTTCCGACTATAGTTCTCCAACCGGTCAGCTCTATCCTTCAGGTCTTTGTTCTCCTTATGAAGACGCTCCTTATCCATTTCCAGATCCAAAACGCGACTCTCCATACAACTCACCGACTTCTCCAAAACCGCAACTTTCTTAGTGCACTCTATCAAGTC
This sequence comes from Melanotaenia boesemani, assembly GCF_017639745.1. Classification (NCBI taxonomy): domain Eukaryota; kingdom Metazoa; phylum Chordata; class Actinopteri; order Atheriniformes; family Melanotaeniidae; genus Melanotaenia; species Melanotaenia boesemani. The sequence continues at coordinate 398,466 of NW_024580583.1, read as the reverse complement.
TGTCTTGAGACCATCAAGTTGCGGTTGTAATTTATCCACCGCTGCATTGATTTCTTCACGTATAATTGTCCGAATCAGGACAAACAATTCGGAGTTGACGCCTTCAGCCATATCAATCACAGTCACCTGTTCAGCTTGTGAGATATCACTTGTCTTTGTTTGTGACCGCGTTTTTTTTCGAAGGCATATCACAAAATAAGTTTCCAGATCCAGTTCACATAAATTCCTTTTTTAGAGAGAGACAATAGTTTGATTTAGTAGTATAATTTTTTTTTTTTTTTTTTTACCACAGTTTTCCCATTTTTGTCTGGAACCGGCGTCCACCCGAGCAACTCAGCGTTGACGCATGCGCATCCTCCTAGTGTGAGTGTTGCCAACTTAGAGACCTCTTTTTATACATGTGGGTAAATGTAGAGGGCGGCTAAATTCAATCATGACTATGTCCAAACCTCTGTCAGCCAAGACAATGTCTGAGCGCTCACAGGTTACATTCAGTCTGGTCACATCCTGACTGTTGTCTCATCCTCTGTGATCAGCTGATCACCTTCCTCTCCAGCATCAGGAGTCCTCTTCATGGTCTGTAGCTCTCCAGGGTCTGCATCCTGGTGGACTCCATCTCTGCTGCTTGCAGCGTCTCTTTCCTCAGCTGATCCGTCTTCTTCGTCTTGCAGACGTGCAGCGTTTGTGGGTGTAACTGATGTGTGTCCTAGAAGCTGTTTGTCCTGGATCACGTTTGGTTTTATTTAAAAACTAGTTAACATCGGATGCTTCCATTACATTACACAATCTGAACCACTTAATCAGACCAGTTAACATCCCCTCAGATCTTTCATAGCACAGCAGAAAATTTCATACATTGATTCATATATGTGTTTTTATGCATTCTTGTTTACTTGTTTATTTAAAATCATTCACTCTGTGATGTTTAGATATAAGATGATTAAATAAACACTGATTTAACACAAACTGATGAACCCGTTTCTTTTCCCTCCCTCTGCCTGGAGTTTACCAGTGAGGTTAGCCAATGTGAATATAGTGACTTTAAAAAGCCAAATAAAGTTTATTCATTAACATTATTTACACAATAAAAACAACAGCAAACAAAAACTCTCCTTCTTTCTTTATGAAAATGCTGAGAGCAAACACACATGAAGGGAGATGGTGGTGAAAGTGATTTCCTTCCCTCACCGCTGTGACCCAGGCCATCTGACGGCTCTTTACTTCCTCAACCTGCTGTCCAAAGCCTCTTTTCCAAGTGGGAAACCAGAACAATCGAACGTTGTGTCCAACTTTTCTACCAGTTTTGTCGTGTGACTTAGTACGGCATTCTTTCACACAACACGAGTGTCCAGTTTTATCAAAGACAAAGCTGCAGGCAAAGATGATGCACAATACTGAGTTGTTTACAACAAGTATCCAACCAAAATGCTGGTTTTACCCACAATACACTGCGGCTGTCCCGAGTGTTACATCACACCATTGCTGCAGTGCTGATGACCACGCCGCCCCACCAAATAAAACCTTCTTATGTTTTTCATCATGGTCCACCAGGACCTCATTTTCACATTCTGAAAAAATCTGCTTCTTCTCATTTTTTTCTTCCTGAACCATCATGGAAATGATGTGATAAATATTTATTTCAGGAGTTTACCTGACCTTTTATAGCCGTTATAAGGGCGTGTCAAGGCGTTCCCTCACACGCGCCGATGTTAGAGTTGATTCTGATTTATAGATAGAAACAGGTGTGGGACGTGTGTGAACATGCTTTGATAAATCTGAAATTTTTTGTGCATCACATTTCCTTTTTTCCCGACATACACCACCTGTAGTTTTCTTTGCTACACACAGTTTTATGAATGAGACCCCAGAAGAAGTTTGTTGCAACAGACAACAAGGGGTTAAAGCCCCTCAGTGTCCCAGGTGAGGTTTTCAGAGGTCTTCTGCTTTCCAGGGGAGCCGAGCTCCCCGTAGCTCCCCGTAATTTCAACCATGGAAATATTTGACTTTTTCCTGCTGAACTTTGTCACACCTGCAGTTTGATGCTGGAACCGCTGATTGAACCACATTCATCTGCTGTTTAACACTAAACCCTCATTTCATTTCTGTCTTTGTTCCAGTTTCCAGGAGATTACCAGCAAAGCTTCTCTGTAGAACTGGTCTCCGCTCTGATCTGAACACTTTCACCTTCTTTGAGTCAAACTGCTGCAGGAAGATTTTCAGTGAAACAGCTGAAATGAAAATTGATCCTAAATGTGGAAAAAAGCTTCAGTGTGAGCAGCTGTGATGGAGCAGATAATCCACCTGTAGAGGTGAAGATGATGAAGATGAGGAGTGGCTGACAGGAAGCAGGTTAACGGATCAGAACCTACAGTGTGTGATTCTGCAGCTCCTTCATTCAGACTTTCCATCCAAACTGGAATCACTTAATTTTTCCTTCTTTAACTTCATCCTTTAGTTTCTGTTTCTGACAGAAAATGTCAAACTTTTTTCCTGCTTCCTGTTTTAAATCTTCATCTGGTTTAGTTTCACTTTCTGTTCATGGTAATAAAAGGAGGAGAAATGTTTCCTCTTTTGAGGCTGGTCTGCAGCTCCATCCCTCCATCTGGTGTCCTGATAGAAGTCCAGCAGCTGAAGGCAGCTTCCTCTTCCTCACTGCTGTCTGACTGCATCCATCTGACTCTGATATGAAGCAGAAACTCAGAGCCAATCAGAGGAGGAGCAGCAGATGATGGAAAGGAGGATTTCAGTTGATGTTCAGATGAATGATGTGTGTTTCCTCTGCAGGTGAAGGTAGAAAGTGTGTGTGAGCTGATTTGAATCCAGCATCATGGATCAGGACAGAGAGGAGGGAGTCCCTCCCTCTAAAACCACTCAGAGGTGAGATGTCCATCTCTAACTGTCCATGACTCTTCTCCATGTCAGAGATCACAACTCACATCACCAAACATCTGGATTCACAGGAACCAGCCTGGACCTGGACCTGAACCTGGACCTGAACCCAGCTGTGTGTCCATGAAGAGTGACTGGTCGATGGGACGTTTAATTGGTTTCCATCAAAGTCGTGGATCTATCAGACAGTAAGTAGTTGTCAGTATTAAAATGTAAAAGTTGAAGCTGAACTCTCAGAATCAGGTTTTACTGTGAATCTTTGCTGCTGCATCATCTGATCTGATTCATCACATCTGAACATCCTGCATCCTCCAATAACTCTAGAAGCACAAACAGCTGCAGTTTGATCCTAAATCCAGTCACATCAGTCTGAATTCATCTGGTTCAGTTCTTTCAAACTCAGCTGTGTTTCAAAGCTTCGTGTTTCCAGTGTGTGAGGGAGCCTCCTCCTTACTGGTCATACTGGATGTTACATACGAGTCCGTCTCCTCTGAAGTCCACTGATCACATGGAACGTGGAGCTGACACACTTTCTTCACACAGTCTTTGCAGCTGCAGCTGTCTGTGATGCAGCAGATTAAAGTTCAGCTCCAAGGTCTTCATCAGCTGGAGAAAGTCCAGTCAGTTCAGAGATCATTAGCTGTGGAAGCTGCCACACATCTGGTGGCTCTCTTCCCTGAAAACAGCTGAGCAGCTTCCTCAGATCAGCTGTGTCACCAAAGTCTTTCAGTTTTGTCTCCTCCTGGTCCGTAAGCCAACGATCAAAGCAGAGACACATCAGCTTCATCAGCTGAGATCTGCTGCAGCTTTCAGGAGAAGATGTGGACATGAAACCAGGCTGGATGAAGAAAGAAGAACATGTTGGTGTCTGAATGAGCTGCTGCTGCTTTTCTGGAACATTCTGGGACATCAGTCTGACTCTGTTGGAGCTTCTAACATCTATGACTTCTAGCAGAGTGAGCTGCTTCTTAGATGAAGTCCTAACTTTCCTCCTCCATGGTTCCACCTCCAATAAGCAGCTGCAGCTCCTGGTTTCTGGATCTCTGATCAGACAGCTGGCTGCAGAATCTCTGCAAGAAATCAGGAGGGAATGTTGCAGGAATTTTTCTTCTCACCTGCATCCAGAACATTTCTGGAACATTTCAAGGCTGCAGTTCATGTGTGAAAACAGCTTCATTGAACAGCATTAAAGTTCACGTCCAAAGTCAGAAATCTGTGTTTTCTATTTATTTTAGTTCAGCAGAACTTTCCATCAAAATGAGCTCAATCACTTTCCAATGATTCATTCTCTCCACATAGATCTGTTCACATCATCCTGTTAAAGTTCTTTTCTTTCTTTTTAATTCCACTGTTTACCTGCAAACATCAGATGTTCCAGTGTTGCTTGTTTCCAGTGTAGTTTGTCAACTAAAGAGCAGAATTCATCTGATCAACCAACCAGTAAAGACTTTATCAGAGAATTAGAATGAGTGTGTCAGTATGGTTCCAGACTGAACTGAGGCCTTTCAGAGGCTTTTCATCAGCAGGCTGAGCTGGATGTGGATCTCTGATCAGGCTGGAAGAACTTCTGAGTCTGTCATCAACGTTCATCTGGTCTCTTTGACAGCTCCTCTTCATCAGACATGAGCTCCTCTTCATCAGACATGAGCTCCTCTGAAAACATCTGTTCTGAACTTCAGCAGGTCTCTGATGGGTTTTAGGCTGAACTCTGAGATTTAATATTTCTACATTTCTACCAGGAACGTTAAGAGACTTAAAACTGGACCTGAACCCAGATGTGTCTCCATGAAGAGCGACCGGTCGATGGTTCAACCTCCTGATCTAAGATCAGACCAGCAGTGAGTATCAGAGTCCAGTGGAGGTTGGATCAGGTTTCAGATGAAAACCAGTTTCAGGTTCATCATTTCTGGACGTCTCTGCTGAGACGAATCTGCAGCATCATGATCGTCATGTTATAGATTTGATTTGTCTTCCAGATTCTTCTGCAAACTAAATGTTGAACAATTTCAGAATTCAGCTGTAAAATCATTAAACCATCTTTATTCACAGGAATCAACCTGGACCTGAACCTGAACCTGAGCCCAGCTGTTTGTCCTTTAAGAGTGACTGGTCCAAGGAACTTCCTCTTAATTTTAAATCAGAGCCACAGAGGTGAGCTGTGTGAAATTGTTGCATCATTTTAGTTTTATTCCATCTTGTGTTTAAACTCAGCAGAGACCAGCAGAGCTCAGAGCTTCCCAGTGGTCAGTCTGCCCAGCAGCATCAAACACAGCTGGACTCCATATTTATGGTCTGTACATGTACAACAACTACTTTTCCATCTCTTCTGTCCACATCATCTCCATGCTGACCTTTGTAGACCAGTGGATTGTCAGTGTGTCCAACATGGATCTGATGTTTGGCTCCATGATTTCAGTCTGATTGTGTCCTTCATATCGTTTCTCTTCCAGCTGCTGAAGGACAACATGATCACTTTCATGAAGAAGGAGCTGAAGAAGATCCAGAAGCTTCTGAGTCCAGATTACCCAGAATGCTCAGTGTTGGAGGGTGAGGATGAGGAGCAGAGGAAGAGCAGCAGAGAAGCGTTAGTGAAGATCACAGTGGACTTCCTGAGGAGGATGAAGCAGGAGGAGCTGGCTGAGCGTCTGCAGAGCAGTAAGAGGATTTCTCTAAAGATTGAATCTGCTGGATAAACGACACATTTACTGATGTCTCAACACATGAACATCACATATTCACATCCTCATTCCTCAGAGGCTTCAAATCTTTACTGACTCTTCTTATTTCTTCTTTTCTTTCAGAACTTTGTCAACGTAAACTAAAATGTGGTCTGAAGAAGAAGTTCCAGTGTGTGTTTGAGGGGATTGTTAAAGCAGGAAACCCAACCCTTCTGAACCAGATCTACACAGAGCTCTACATCACAGAGGGAGGGACTGCAGAGGTCAACGATGAACATGAGGTCAGACAGATTGAAAAAGCATCCAGGAAACCAGACAGACGAGAAACAACCATCAGACAAGAAGACATCTTTAAACTCCCACCTGGAAGACATGAACCAATCAGAACAGTGATGACAAAGGGAGTGGCTGGCATTGGGAAAACTGTCTTAACACAGAAGTTCACTCTGGACTGGGCTGAAGACAAAGCCCACCAGGACATCCAGTTGACATTTCCACTGACTTTCAGAGAGCTGAATGTGCTGAAAGAGAAAAAGTTCAGCTTGGTGGAACTTGTTCATCACTTCTTTACTGAAACCAAAGAAGCAGGAATCTGCAGCTTTGAAGAGTTCCAGGTTGTCTTCATCTTGGACGGTCTGGATGAGAGTCGACTTCCTCTGGACTTCCACAACAATGAGACCCTGACTGATGTTACAGAGTCCACCTCAGTGGATGTGCTGCTGACTAACCTCATCAGGGGGAAACTGCTTCCCTCTGCTCGCCTCTGGATAACCACACGACCTGCTGCAGCCAATCAGATCCCTCCTGACTGTGTTGGCATGGTGACAGAGGTCAGAGGGTTCACTGACCCACAGAAGGAGGAGTACTTCAGGAAGAGGTTCAGAGATGAGGAGCAGGCCAGCAGGATCATCTCCCACATGAAGACATCACGAAGCCTCCACATCATGTGCCACATCCCAGTCTTCTGCTGGATCACTGCTACAGTTCTGGAGGATGTGCTGGAAACCAGAGAGGGAGGAGAGCTGCCCAAGACCCTGACTGAGATGTACATCCACTTCCTGGTGGTCCAGACCAAAGTCAAGAAGGTCAAGTATGATGGAGGAGCTGAGACAGATCCACACTGGAGTCCAGAGAGCAGGAAGATGATTGAGTCTCTGGGAAAACTGGCTTTTGATCAGCTGCAGAAAGGAAACCTGATCTTCTATGAATCAGACCTGACAGAGTGTGGCATCGATATCACAGCAGCCTCAGTTTACTCAGGAGTGTTCACACAGATCTTTAAAGAGGAGAGAGGACTGTACCAGGAGAAGGTGTTCAGCTTCGTCCATCTGAGTGTTCAGGAGTTTCTGGCTGCTCTTCATGTCCGTCTGACCTTCATCAAGTCTGGAATCAACCTGATGAAAGAACAAAAAAAACTTTCTAAAAAGTCCACAAACTTAAAGAAAAATTATTCAAAACATCTCCATCAGAGAGCTGTGGACGAGGCCTTAAAAAGTCCAAATGGACACCTGGACTTGTTCCTCCGCTTCCTCCTGGGTCTTTCACTGCAGACCAATCAGAGTCTCCTACGAGGCCTGATGACACAGACAGGAAGTAGCTCACAGACCAATCAGGAAACAGTCCAGTACATCAAGAAGAAGATCAGCGAGAATGTCTCTGCAGAGAGAAGCATCAATCTGTTCCACTGTCTGAATGAACTGAATGATCGTTCTCTAGAGGAGGAGATCCATCAGTTCCTGAGATCAGGACGTCTCTCCACAGATAAACTGTCTCCTGCTCAGTGGTCAGCTCTGGCCTTCATCTTACTGTCATCAGAAGAAGATCTGGAGATGTTTGACCTGCAGAAATACTCTCCTTCAGAGGAGGTTCTTCTGAGGCTGCTGCCAGTGGTCAAAGCCTCCAGCAAAGCTCTGTAAGTACATATATAGCAGGATGTGGAGAAATATACTGCTGCTGTTTGTTCTGAGATCAGAGATGAACACAGCTGAAAGCTCAGCCTCATAGAAATATGAACAAGTCATAAAGATATGGGTGTAGACGTTGAGATATTCTTAAAGGAGACTGTGTTGTTTGATTTTCACTGATCTTCATCTTCTTGAGAGATGTGTCATCAGAAGGGAATGCTGATGGAGCTTAAAAAGAAGACTGATTACTTTAAAGTTTGTTCCTGCAGACATTTAAACATTTGGAACTGGTGTTATTTGTTTTTATTTACTGTGAGATCTGATTGGGTTCTACAACGTTGGGTTCTTTTATTACATAATGAAATAGAGATTTGAACAGTTTAAAAAGCTGCAGGACTTCTGAATCAGATCTTCCAAGATCTCTTGAATTTACATATGAGAATCTGGACATTAAACAGATTGCAGTTTGTGGTTTTCAGCATTTCAGTGGACAAGAACAACTTCAAGATACATGACCATCAAAATTCAGTAACTGGGAGAAATCAGAATGTTGTAATAATCAGATCTGACACATATATGGACTTCTGATATGTGTTATGAAAAACCCTGGTCTACATTTTCCTGTTCATTACTGGATTTCAAAGTAGATTTTCTGTATCAAAGGTACAGATTTTAAACAAATGATCGGAGATACATGTCAGCTGTTGGAGCTGTCTGTAGGAAACGTGACCCATTGTAGTCGGGCGCTTACTGTCCTGCAGATAGTGTGCATCGCAGATGAATTGTGCTCCTTTCATCCATACAACAGATACAGTAATAAAGCCTTGTCACTGACCGCTCTGAATTATGTTTTTATATTTGTTCTTTACTTGCTCCCAAGTCCTTTTAGCTCCACTGGGGTTGCTTCTGAAATGGAGGTTAGTAATAGTTATAATTCTTTTTCACACATAGGTACAGAACCATTGAGTTATCCGTGCATTCATGATGGAGAAATTGATATTCCAACATATAATATGTTCACATGGGACCGGATCCTTTAAAGAACTGGGAAATATGATGTAAATAAAGCATTCCCAGATTCGATTTTGATTTAAATTGAGATCTCGATTATTTAACATGATTAGAGAAAGGGGGGGGGCTTATACAGACTAGTTTCTTTCCACCAGGTCCCCGTAGCTATTGTTTGTCTCAGACCAGCAGCTATGTTCCGCCTGGTGTGATCTGGAAAGAATGAGTCTGGAGACATTTCATTTTCACGTTGAAATCAGCATCAATAAAAGGTAGCAGGACATTTCTATATGGCTCTATGGTGCGACTTCACCACAGGTCTGTAGTGGTGACGAAACATTTGACTCTTGCCACGTCTTTTTAACAACACCCTCACGACACTCATCATACAGGCCAGAGAGACACTCCACTAACATGGTGTTGAGATGGCAGTGATGCCGTTTGTCATACGTGTTGATGAGTTTCTTAAATCCCGGATTGTTCACTGTGTTAAATGAGAAAAAAGTTCTGTTTGTTTATAACATGTATCTCTCTGTGACTCTGTGACTCTGAGCTGGTGGATTATTTAGTCGTGACTCACAAAAACTGAAATTTTTTCTATTTTCTTGTGTCGCGTCGCAAGCCACCGTGTGCACGTCTGCGTGCACGAGTGCAACATTTCACATACACAACTGTTGCTTGGCTGGAGGAGGGAAGCAATTTTCACCTCTTCGTGCAAGTTCCGTAGAAAATGATGGAGAATAATAATAATAATAACAATAAATTTTATTTGTAACGCACTTTACATTCCAAGGAATCTCAAAGTGCTACAATGGATTTTAATGACATACAAAACACATCATAAAAATATAATAAATAGTGTAAAGGATAAAAGAACAACTATTAAATTTCACTACAATCATTCACATATATTAAACCAAGATAAAAGTTTAAAAACTAGCAAACACTGGTTGGCAAAAAGCTTTTTTAAAAAGATGGGTTTTCAAGTTTCGTTTAAAGTCATTTAGAGACTGTGAGCCTCTCAGATGTTCTGGTAAGGCGTTCCAAAACCTTGGGGCAGTGGCTGAAAAGGCTCGATCACCCATGCTGCGAAGCTTAGTCCTGGGGGCACGGAGGGTGTTTGTATAGGCAGGCCGGAGGGTACGTGAAGGAGTGTGAGGGGAAAGAAGTTCCTGTAGGTAGGTAGGGGCATGTCCATGGATGCACTGGTAAGTGAGGAGAGAGACCTTGTATTCGAAGGCGCCACGTCGCCTCCTGTGTGTCCAGCCCTTAACTGGCGAGGTGTTTGCAACTCGTGCTGAATAAAACTAAAGCGGTCGGGGCAGTGGGAGGAGTCTACAGCAGAGCGCTGCAATGCCAATGGCGCTCAATTTGCAACTGAAAACAGCACAAAAAGAAACTGCGAAGGACAAAAAATAATCAGACCATTTAATTTTTATGATCGTTGAAAACCCAGATAGTAATTGCGATTAAAATTTGATTAATCGCCCAGCCCTAGTTTGTGCTGTAATACAGTGATCTGAGTGCTGTCAGTTTATATTGTCCTATTAATTAATATTGAATAATCTGACAAACTTATGCAATAATGGAGTCTGCAATTTTCTGCCAGCATTCTTTTCTGGCTTTTGCTGCAGCAATAGTGTTGCTTTTAGCCTGAATTATGTTTTTAAATTCTTCATATTTTTAAAGAATAATAGTCTGCTCCTCCATGGTAAAACACACTGCTCTGCAGGGTTTGTCTATGTTTGCGATTGGTCAGAACCTCCAAACACCACCCATTTTATGTGAACTCGCACTAATCTTAATTGGAAAACCCTGGGTTGAGTTACCTTGATAACCAGCTTTGTAGTACAACTTATCCAGATCCTGGATGTCTGAGTAAGTCAACCCAGGTAACGGAGAGAAATCCGGGGTATATTAATCACACTTAGTACAGGCCTCTGAAGTCAGCTCCACCCATCAACCAGATAGATTAGATCTTGAGATACAGGATGTACTTTGTTGTTTGAATCAAATGTTCAAACTGTTACTGATTCTCTGGAAATTCTCAGCCACCATGCTGAATCCTTGTTCACTCATGTCTTTGAGCATTAAAATCCACCACATGGACACGATAACAAGGTTAGAAACCTGATTTTCTCTACAGGTGGTCCTTCAGTCTTCATCCACCATGCCGGCTGATTATGTTTCTCACATATATTATTTGTGTTTTTCTCTGTAATGTTGTTTCCAGACTGAGTGTGTGTGGTCTCTCAGAGACAAGCTGTGGAACTCTGTCCTCAGTCCTCAGCTCCCAGTCCTCCAGTCTGACAGAACTGGACCTGAGTAACAACGACCTGCAGGACTCAGGAGTGAAGAAGCTGTGTGGTGGACTGAAGAGTCCAGATTGCAAACTGAAAACTCTCAGGTCAGGATTCATCAAACAGAGTTTAAAACAAGTTTTTATTAATATCTAATAGAAAACATGTGGCAGGTGTTTCTATGATTGTCTCTGATTTAGGCCACTTACATCACATGAACTTCCCAGAACCAGTAACCGGTTCCACAGACTGAATTTCACAGAACATATACAATCTTTGTTCCCCTTGACAAAGCAAAATTGTTTGGCATAACACAGCAACCAGACTATCATTCTGCTTGTTATGATGCTGGACAGGACAGGTAAAAAACAAACAAACAAACAAAAAAAAAAACAAAAAGAATTACAGTAACCACATGGCAAGAAAAACCACAGGGAAACATGACAGATGTTGTGACAATGGAAAACTGAAACTTAGCGGTATAAACACAGAGGATCTAATAGGAAACAGATGAAATTCGTTTGCAATTAATCCCGGTGAACTAACAAACAAGAAGAAAACACAAAACAGAAGGAGAATTAATTTCAAATTAAAACAGGAAACCAGAAAAACAATGGCCCCAAAATAATCAGTAAAACTAAACCATAAAACACACAGACCATAACAGAGACATGTCCAGACATTCTACTTTAGTTTCACAGCAGTTCTCTCAGAGTTTCTGTCATACGTGTTGTTTTCTGCAGCCTGTCAGGATGTCTGATCACAGAGGAAGGCTGTGCTTCTCTGGCCTCAGCTCTGACCTCCAACCCCTCCCATCTGAGAGAGCTGGACCTGAGATACAACCATCCAGGAGACTCAGGAGTGAAGCTGCTGATGGCTGCACTGAACGATCCACACAGACTCAGGTATGGAGAGGCTGCTGCAGCCACACAATGTCTGATAGAGGAGGAAGATCTGCAGACATTTTCTCTGTCCTTCACTCAGTCCTGCTTCATGCTGGATATGAGTGTTATATGTACCATCACACATGTAGGAGCCTTTTTCCTTTGCTCACAGCAGATATGTGAGTAGGAGAGTCTCCAAGGAGAACATCTGCAGGAACAACAGTGATAACTGTCTGTTACTCAGAGCTTCTTCAGTCTGGAAACATCTCTGCAGGTTAAAGGGACATTCTGTCATAGAAACATCTTTTCTGTCCTCTGACCCTGGATCAGACACAGAGATGCTCCAGGAAATGTTAGCTTAGCTTAGCTTAGCACAGATATTTATAAAAGCGTGTGAACAGTCATGTTCTTGTAAAGTTCTCTTTAGAAATCAGTCCATGTGGAAATGTGCACGTGTTGATCAGACCTGTATTCCTACCTCTGTATAGACACATTTAAACACATGATGGATGAAAAGCTTCCCATGAATGATGATGCTCAGTGATTCTCCCACTTACTGGAGGCTCCTGATGCTGAATCACAGCAACAGACCCACAACATGAATTTAGATGAGACAGATATAGAGCAGGAAGTATTCTGGTCCCTGAAGACTCGTTCCCTTGTAGTGGAATTTATTTATCAAAGATCACACACTAAGTGAGAATCAAACAAAGTATTTAATTAAGAGCTGATCAGCAATGAGATCACACAGTCAAAGAAGCTTTGGCTGCACGAGTCTGGGGAGGTACATGTGTGCTTGGTTAATATAGCCAGAGCATGAGCTGATAACATCGAGGTCGAAGGTCATTGTAGTAAACCCCTCATGGCCTGGTACAAGGAAGAAAAGAAAAGGGGGAAGGGGAGCTCACTAAATCCTTAACTGGGTACACAGTCATTCTCCTCCCTGAGTAAAACATAAGCCAAGCTTTAACAATGCAAAGTGTAGTCTACAGAATATAAGGGTTATGTGTAAATTTTCCATTACAATCCACCCCTTTGATTAAAATGCAACATATTAATCACACATAAAAAGGAAATTTACTCAAAGAACCCCAAACCACCTCGCCATTATATGGAGAAGTATCCGCTGGAACATAATGAACACGGAAAGTGAACTTTCCGTTAAGCAGACATTTGATCAGAGGAAGAACACAGCAAAATACAAACAGAACACAAAGGAAAAATACAAGAACCACTAGTAAGCCAGTCCCAGAAATTCCACCCCTTAAAGGGTAGATTAACATTGTTGCAGCCGTGCAGAGTGTCCCAAAGATCAGTAAGGGCATCATGGATCACAGGCAAGTTAACAGATGTATCAGGGACAAAGGTACAACACTGATCTCCAATCAGAGCACAAGTGCCACCTTGTGTAGCTAATAAAAATCAAGAGCCATGCTGTTTTATAGAGACATTATTCTCAAAGCCTAAACTTCATTTTGTAGCAAACTAAAGTCAGAATCCACTAAAGGGATTAAATTTCCCAGAGATAGCTTGGGCTGTGGAAGACTTGCCCAATACCCCAACACCCCACCAGGCAAGGCCATCATAAAACCTTCCATCTGTGGAGAGAAGATGCCACGTTTAACATGGTGGGAATGGTAATGAAGCAGATAAGCCAGATAACATGTTCCAGACCAGTTGACAGGAAGGTAAATATAAGAGTGTTTGTAACATGTCCAAGCCATATTCTGAAGACATCCAAAACCGGTATCTGATGGAATGTAAGACCAAGTGGTGTTAAGAACAGAGTTATTGTACACAGGAAGGTCAGGAAAAGGTTAAAGTGCTGTAAGGTTAAACACAACAATTCCTAAGCCCCACTCTGTAGAAGGAGAACAGTCAGGGAATAAATCACAAGGATTTAAGGTGAACGAGTCAGAGCGTTTGGGGCAAGGTGAGGATATACATGAGACTAGAATAATACGCTGACAAACTAGAGTGTCCTAAAAAGAATAGTGCATCTGTCCCGTTTCGCTAAAAACAGAGAGATGGAGAAAAGCACAATCTCGTAAGCGGAAAACAGTTCTGGATAAAACACAAGTGGAGTTTGTATTGCTGGAAAAGTCAGTGGGCCTCCTCCAGGAGAGGGGAGGGCTGGTGTAGCCAGGTAATGTTCCTAGGGTGTAATCTATTACCCATGATCAGAATCCACAAAGTGGTGTTCAAAGGGACTGGATATGGAATGAAAACTGATTGAGAGGGTGTGGCATGTGGCACCAGTCCACAAACATAACAACTGTCATTTATCAATTTATGAGCAGACATGTTAGCACCATCAGTTTTGTCATGATGCTGAAGGGTGTGGTCATCTCGGCGGTGCCTTCTCAAGGAGGGTGCTTCTGTCCCCTGCAGTCATCTGGCGGGTTGGGACGAAGCTAGGGCGCGTTGTGTTGGGCGAGGACCGGTTGGATCCAGGTACCAGAGGAGGGAACAAGGATGAAGAAGATGATCCACTTCATGTTGCCACGTGGAGAATAGACTACCTCACACGGGACTGACCTCAGGGATTATTCTGCCTTGTGGTTAAGAGGTCAGCTGGAGCTGGGGTTGGTGTACCTCAGAACCTCCTTTCAAAACGCCAGTCCTTTCTTCTCGTCTCCCGGACCAAGACCCAGTCTCCCGGAACCAAGGAGTGGAGCAGATCTGATACTGGCGTGGCAGGCCTTCCTTAACCACACTGTGCACCTGTGAGAGACCTTTGGACAGATTTTAGCAATAAGCAAGCATGTTACCTTCACAGTATGTGGTAGACACGGAGAGTCCTGGGGGATCCAGACTAGTGTGAGGAGGTCTGCCAAACAGAATCTCAAATGGGTTGAGGTTCGTTCAGGCACGTTTCCTCATCCTCATGTGCGAGTGGGAAAGCTTTAGGCCAGGACAATCATGTTTCTTCACAACATTTAGCCAGCTTACCTTACAAAATGGCATTTTCACGCTCGATTGTTCTGCCTGATTTGTGGGTGATAAGCACAATGAGTCTTAAGCTGGAACCCCAACAGTCCGCTTACCTCTTTCAGGGCGATTGACAAAGTGTGAACCATTGTCAGATGAGACCTTAACTAGAATCCCCATCTTGGAATGATCTCGGTCACCAGAGCCTTAGTCACGACTGAACTTGTAGCATGCTTTGCTGAAAAAGCTTCAACCCATTTTTTGCCACATGTCAACCATGACTAGACAATATTTCTTATCTTCTGCAAGCGTTAACTCAATGAAATCCATCATCACGTGATCAAAAATGCTAAATAGGTGGTGTATGACCAGCTGGAGGGCAGGCAAGAGGGCGGGCTGTATTGTAGCCTGCACAGATCAAACATTTTTGCAGTACTGTTTAGAATGAAATTCTTATAAAAAATATTTTATAAATGCAAATACAAGTCAGCTGAGACTCAAAAACTATAGTTTTTTCAGATAGACTTATGAATAAAATGTTCTATTTTTTCTTTCCAAACAGACAACCAGCTTTTACAACCCGAAAGTGTCCTTGTGTGTATTAAGTATTCTGGAGCAGAGCAAAACATTTCCTCAGCCTGATCAGATCATTTTTTCATTATCTGGATCTTTTCCAGGCGTAAATTTTAGCATCTGCTTCTGATTTAGTTTTTACTGTTAAAAGTACCCATTTTATTTCTTCATGAGATTTCTCATATCCTACTTAAACTGTTAGACAGAGCTTCATTATTACCAGCAATGTGTCCTCTCTGTCTGCTGCTTCAGAATGTGAGAGAATCTCCAACCACACACACACACACTCTTTTTGTTATCTTCTTATTTGGTTTCATTATTCTTTCCTTTTATGCTTCAGCAATAAGCTTATTTTATTTATTATATATTTATTTCTTCTTTATTTATTTTATAAGGTGCACCTATTTGACATATTTATGTATTTATTGTTACTTATATTTATGTACTTAACTAATATTGTTTGGCCCTTTTATTTATTTATTTATTTCCTTTGTTACATATTGGGGGGTCCCATTCACCCTCCTTCTCCTTACCAGCTGTCTTCCCATTATGCAACTAGGACGTCTCCAAGTTGGATTTTTCTTCTTCGAGTAGTGCACACTCAGGCACAAAAATTTCTAAAAAGCCTATTACTTCCACCGAAGTTTTTACTTCAGTGCCAGACTAACCCTACCCTACCACAGTAGAATAGTGACCTACCTTGTCTTCACAAGATAGTGGGATACCCTACCTTATTTTCATAAGATAGTGAGAGAAGGAGTGGTAAATGAGACTCCGATATGAAAACTTCTCACCGTGTGTGATTGGGTGCTGCTCCACACGCAGACTTCGTTCTGGATATCAGTGGTGCCTGAACGGAGTCCCTCCGCCGTCCCCTGACGGTTAAAGTGACCCAGGGGCTGAAGTATCCTCCAGGATGAGCAATCACGGGTTCTGGTCCTCCGGTCAGTCACTCAAGATATCCTGCCCGACAACGCCAAATTGTAGTGGAATTTATTTATCAAAGATCACACACTGAGTGAGAATCAAACAAAGTATTTAATTAAGAGCTGTACAGACAATGAGAATCACACAGTCAAAGAAGCTTTGGCTGCACTAGTCTGGGGAGGTACATGTGTGCTTGGTTAATATAGCCAGAGCATGAGCTGATAACATCGAGGTCGAAGGTCATTGTAGTAAACCCCTCATGGCCTGGTACAAGGAAGAAAAGAAAAGGGGGAAGGGGAAGGGGAAGCTCACTAAATCCTTATCTGGGTACACAGTCATTCTCCTCCCTGAGTAAAACATAAGCCAAGCTTTAACAATGTGTGGCGATAAGGGGTCGTGCAAGGGTTGGACAACGCCACCCCGGGGCTTCCACCCGAGGAAATGAACCCCGGTGGTAATTCTTACCACCAGGTACCCAGGTTCACAATGCACGAGGCAGAGACAGCACTTCCAATAAACCAATGAATTTATTAAACAAAGCAATATCCATTAAAATAACCAATACGATTAAAAGGGGTAAATCAGGGCTGAGACCTACTTGGTTGGGAAGGGTCCCAAAACAAACGAAAAGGGGATCCCAGGGACACCACAAGTGAGGGTGAACAAACCACACCAACTCAAATCCACACAACACACATAGGGGGAAACCACCAATAGGGACACCGATCCACCACCAAGGGGCTCAGCACCAGATAAAGGAAAGAAAACAGAATTATAATCACGCTAAATAAGACAAACCAACACAAACTTGATAAAAGAAAATACAAAGAATGACGTCTATTCTACAACGGGCACGCGCACGCGTGCACACCAGCTCGGCTAATAGTCAATATGAAAGGCTCCTTCTGGCTAAACAGCTGACGGCGTCAGCGCACACACCGCAGCCGTCAGTCCTGGAAAAAAAACAAAACTTAGCCGACACGTCCTCCTGATGAAGATCCTCTTCAGTGACCGCGCCGAGCAAAGAGCAGCCACACCAGCACAGCCAAGCAAAGCAAAGCAGAACCAAGCAAAACAAAGCAAAGCAGCAGCGGTCCAAGCAGACGTGATCCAGCGCTGCACGGTCACTCCACAGCTCAAATCAGACGACCTCGTATCACGGAGCCTTCACCGACCCGTTTTATCCTCTGCAGCTTAGCGTCAGGCGGTGGGTTATATTCCGGTGCTGCGTGTGAGGCAAAGGAATCCCCGACTAGTTATGCAGCCTGCAGCCTCAGCCTAACGGATCCGGGAGCTTGATGAAGAGTGCACCCTGCAGCAATACCCGGTGAGTCTCTGCAACAATAACCAGAGTGAGCAGCACTGCAGGGACAAACAACCAATTTGCAGCAGTGGCTGCTAGCCTACCTGCACCATCCAAGAGGGGGAAATTACGGATACCAGGAACTGACGTAACCCAGCCACCAGGAAGCAAGAGGCAGCCTGCACGCCCTGCTTGCCTTTTATATCATCGACCTGCTCAGTAATTAGCCGACCAACACATACGGCAATCAATGAAACACATAACACCCGTGTGTCCTGTTACAATCACAAAGTGTAGTATACAGAATATAAGGGTTATGTGTAAATTTTCCATTACACCCTCTAGATTCTTTCATTCATGTCGTCTTCTGTTGGTGCCGGTGCTCTGTGCAATGTCACACATGAGTGTCATTGCAGTTTTTATCAGTTTCCTTCAATTAGCTGCACACAGCTGATCACAAAGATGGAGACAGTCAGTGGAGCCCCTCCCCCTGATCTGATCTGAAAAGAGGAGTTAGACAGGAAAACACAAGTTCTTTACTTCTTCATGCTCCTGAAGTCTGGCTTAGTGTTTGATGATTTGAACTCATAATGAGGACATGAATGAAAATGACTGAGAGAGTCACTGGATTTCTGTCCAGACTTTGTCACTTTACACTCAATGTTCACTCAGCAGTCACATGACTTAAATGTAGGTTGTTTTACCAGAAAATGCTGATCAGTGGTGTAAATAGATGATAAGTGTAGCGTTTAGCGTCATTGATGGGTATTTTTCTATCATAAAATAAGACACAAAGAACTCAGAGTGAAGTCAGCTTCATCACGATGGGGAGAGACAGTGGTTCAGCACTCAGATACATTCTGTCATAGAAACGTCTAAGGACTCAGTATGTTCACAGCTGATGTTGAGGAAAGATGAGACAGACTTTCCTGAATCCTGTCACATCATGTATTTCAGCAGCTGCAGCTCCATGTCTGACCACCAGAGGCGGTCTAACCTCTCCTCTTCACTCAGGACTTTAGAGCTTTGATGATCCCATGCTGCTGATTCAGTAATTACAAATCCAATCATCCATCAGATGATCAATCAGGTTCAATAACAGTGTAGATGTTGGAGTCAGTAGAAGCTGGTGATGTGGCTGCACTTCAAACTGGAAATGAATCAGCAGACTGGATCAGATGTGGAAGAAGTGTGGTGAGTGATGCTGCTGATCCCTCTGATTTGTTCCTGCTTTAGAAAGAAATGTGTTTGTGTCCACACAGCAGCAGGATCTGCAGGAATAATGTGAGGGAACAAATCCTCAGTGTGATGATGAAGCAGCTGTTAGTGGTCAGTAGGAAACAAGCCGTCACAGCTCCAAACACACACATCATGGCCTCAAACAGAGTCTCTGACAGTCATTTAGCTTCATGTGCAGGAAAAGAAGCCACTTTAACATTTCCCAGCTGAGTCACAACAAAGAATCTGAGCCAATCTGCTCTGCAGAGGAGATTATTGTCAGAAGCTGATCAATAAGACTTCAGGGCAGAGAGAAGATGCAGCTCTTGGTTAAATCAGGAGTTTCTGCAGAGTTCTTCATCTGTGAAGAGATGAAAAGGAGAAGATGGTTGAAAGAAGAAACTGGGACTTCCACAAAGCAGTTTTCTTGGTGTGGGTGTGGACCAATCAGCTTCCTGATTCTGCTCCTTCTAGTCTGGAGATGCTCCAATCAGGTGGACGTGTCCAGATGTTGGACTGTTCCTTTCTCAGTGTAGAACAAAGTGTGTATGAGAGCCATGTAATGTCCATGTTAGCATGCTCTGACCCCCTCCTCCTTTCAGGGTGGAGCCTGCTGGAGAACCATGGTTGAGACCAGGAGGTGTGAGGAAGTGTAAGTGTGTTTTTCATTGGATTCATCACATTCAACCATCTTCACACTGTCCCATCACTCATTCATCAGTCAGCATCAAAGTGTCAATAGATCAATAACTGCAGCTGGACTGTGTTTGTTCTCTCCATCAGATTCCTATCCACTCACCATCCACATGAACACAGTGAACAGAAACCTCAAACTGTCTGACAACAACAGGAAGGTGACATTTCTGAAGGAGCTTCAGTCATATCCTGATCATGCAGACAGATTTGATGATCCTCAGCTGCTGTGTGAAAATGTTCTGACTGGTTGCTGCTACTGGGAGGTCGAGTGGAGAGGAAATGTTTATATATCAGTGAGTTACAGAGAAATCAGAAGGAGAGGAGACGACAGAGACTGTTTGTTTGGATTCAATGATCAGTCCTGGAGTCTGAGATGCTCTGATGGTGAAGGTTACTCTTTCTGGCACAATGACATAAAAACACGCATCTCCTCCTCCTCCTCCTCCTCCTCCTCTGTCTCTAACAGAGTAGCAGTGTATGTGGACTGTCCTGCTGGCTCTCTGTCCTTCTACAGAGTCTCCTCTGACTCACTAATCCACCTCCACATCTTCATCACCACATTCACTCGTCCTCTCTATGCTGGATTTGGGTTCTGGTACAGGTCTGGTTGCAGGTTTGGTTCCTGGGTGTGTGTGTGTTGAGTGTAAAGAGTGTGATGGTAGCAGAGAAACTCTGACTGGTGAACAGATAGTTCAGTCTGTACATGTCTGTCTCTTTCACTCAGAAACATCTTTTCAGATTCATGGATTCAATCAGTTTGTGTGTGAAACTCTTCTAAATGATTCCTTGGAAACTTCTTCCTCTTCCAGTTCTTTAAAGATGGAAGCTGTGCTTCTTCCAGGATCCACATGTTGTTTCCAGTCAAAGCTTCACACTGAATATCAGGATGTTGTGTTCACTTCATGTCAGCTGCAGTTAGTTCCACTTCATGATGCTGGAAATGAAAATCCTCCCAGTGTTTCACTCTTAGTTTGTTTGCTTCATTCTGTCTTTATTTGGACTTTCTGACATTTTCACATGTTGAATTAAAGATTCATTTTCACATCACAAATTTCATGTTTTGCTTCATTTTTCACCACAAATGTTTGACTTTCTACTTGAAATGCAGAATTTAAAGAATTTTCATTAAAAATTTTACATATAAATTTTATTTTTATTTTTTGTGAAAATATTTTTAATGTTTAATAAAAAAAATAAATGTTATAATTTCTCTCACTTTTATTTCAGTGTATATAGTTTTGACATTTTATCTGAAATTTCATTTTATTTTTTGTTTCAATCATTGGATTTAAAAAAAATATATATATTTTGCTTTGCTGCTGTACAGACGCTTCCTGCTTTTGCTCTCTTTTCTGCTGCATTCTTTCTCTTTTTATTTTGATTTGTACTCTGATTTTTTTCTCTTTTTTACCTTCAAACCCACGCACAGTAGTTTTTTTTTATACACATAAGTCGCTGGGACTAAAGAATTTTTCCCAGAAACCGTAACATTTTTCATAGCTCTTTTATCTGCAGCGCTCCGTGTGCGTGGCCTACACACAGCTGAAGCCTACACGTAGCACTCAGCTAAAGTCAAGTAGCTCGGAAAGGTGCTAACGCTAGGCAAACAAGCAGCAAGATGCCTTCCATCTCCACAGACGACTACCAAGACATATTTGAGAAGATAACAGCGCTGGAGGCGAAGGTTTGCCGCCTTGAAGTCAATATTCAAGTAAATGGACTGCATGGTAACAGATGGCTAAAAAGCTCATAAGATAGACCAAACAAAGCCCAGTGGAAACCCAGAGGAGGAGCTGCATCTCCCCCCACTCTGCCTTGGAAAACAGAGACATCAGCGGAGGCAAGAGGATGGATCTTTATTTGCCCCCAATCCCCTCAACAACACTAAAAACCAGGCAAAGTTTTACTTATTTTGAATATGTGGCTCTTCAGCTAAAAGCTAAAAATAGATCAATGTTTCTGAATATATACCGCCCACCAGGGTACTGCGCAGGATTTCATGATGAGTTTAGTGAACTGCTGGCTTTAATCTGTGTAGACTTTGTGTAATTATTGTTGGTGATTTTAACATCCATGTAGACAACCCTCAGGATAAGGGGACTAAAGACCTGAGTAACGAAGGGTTTGAACTTTTCTAAAATTACTGTGTGTGATGTGGGCCTGTCTGATCATTACTGTGTTTTCTTTGAGAGTACGATTCCTGTTCACACAAATGTCTCAACAGAGGTCATCACAAAACAGTGTAAAGCTGAAAACACGAGTGGGATGTTTAGCGCAGATGGAGAAAAACAAATCTGCAGGTTCATTATGACATGTATAAAGAGAAACTTCACTCTTATAATCTACAACTGAGGAATGCAAGAAAGTCCTATTTCTCTGACATTATTAGCAAAAACTATCATAAAGCTCAGGTCTTATCCGCTATTGTCGACAGATTAACAAACCCTCCTGTGTCAATAGCACCTGAACTTTGTTCCACCAAAGGCTGCAATGAGTTTGCCAAATTCATTCACAGAGAAAATACAGAATATCAGACAAACAGTTGGTTCATCAGCAGCAACAGGTTCAAGAAATATACTGTGTCCATTGAAAACCAGCTTAAACACCATGACACAGTTTAATCCCATTAGCAGCAAAAATCAGGGCGTTATCATATACGAGTTGAACTCCTCCTCTTGCTGCTTGGACATCCTGCCCACATGCCTTTTCAAAAAGGTCTCAAGAACTCTGAAACCAGATCTGTTACAGATTGTTAACTTATCTTTAATTTCAGGCGTCTTCCCAGAACTTCTAAAAACAGCTGTAATCAAACCTCTGCTAAAAAGGGACAATCTAGACAAGACACAAATGAGCAACTACAGGCATATCTCAAATCTTCCTTTTTTAAGTAAGATAATTGAAAAAGCTGTATTTCATCAACTAAACGAATTTTTAACACAAAACAACTGCTACGATGTCTTCCAGTCAGGTTTTAGACAGCACCACAGCACTGAGGGGTTCTGACCAAAGTCATTAATGACATATGTTTGAACACAGATGATGGAAAAATGTCAGTCTTAGTCTTACTGGACCTTAGTGCTGCATTTGATACAGTCGACCACAATATATTACTTAAACGACTGGAGAACTGGGTGGGCCTCTCTGGTACTGCACTACACTGGTTTAAATCTTATTTAGAGAATAGAAAAAACTTTGTGTCAATAGGTAATTTTACATCTGAGCAGACAAGAATTACATGTGGAGTTCCCCAAGGTTCCATCCTGGGGCCTCTTCTGTTTAACATCTACATGCTTCTACTGGCACAGATTATAAAGAAAAACAAAATTTGTTACCATAGCTATGCAGATGACACACAGATATATATTACAATGTCACCAGGAGATCGAGTGTCACGGAGGTTGCCTGTGGTTAGATTCTCCCAGCTATCCCTGAAGGCATCTTTCCTCCGGTGCGCTCCTGATTGTTGATGCGCTCCACCTGCGCTGCTTGCTTTATTTACCAGTGCACAGCACCACTCCTTTGCCAGATCGTCTCGGTTTACCCTGCACGTTTCCAGCCATTATTGCCTGCCTGTCTGCCTGTGTTCTGATCTCCGACCCGTTTTCTGACCTGGAATACCTGATCCTGCCTGCCCCCTGTCTGGTAACTTTGCTGTCTATTGTTTGGAACCTGTCTGTGCATTGACCCTTGGACTGTCTTTGGATTTGATTTTTGGATTTGGATAACTGGATTACTTGTTTGGATATTGGATACAGGACTTCGGACTTGGATCTGGATGTGGATGTGATCTTGGAGATTCCCCCCTAACATTACCTGTCCTCTATCTCCTCCCCAGAGGATTCAGTGGACCTCAGGGCTCTTAGGCCAAACTAACTGTTTTTCCCCTTCAGTTTTGCCACCAGCCTTGTCTCACTCTTCACATCACCACAGCCCCAGTGGATCTCTCACCGCCCTCCCAGTACAGCGAGTCCCCCTGCGTCCTTCCTCTCCTTGGCCGGTACGTAAGACGTCATTATTCTTACATCCCCATTTTTGCCACACTTTTGCTCACCTGGATCTCCTATTCTCACAGGCCAGTGGGTGACGTCTCCAGACCCGGATTTCCTGAGCAGTATTCAGTCCCTTATAATAAACCTGTTTTCTTACCCAACCCTCTGTCCTGATCTTTTTGTGGTCCAGCTTGCTGAACCGTTACATCGAGGCCCTGTACAGGCTCTTGGTAAATGCATTGAGGAGATTAATGACTGGATGTGTCTGAACTTTCTCCAGTTAAACAAAAACAAAACTGAGGTGATGGTTTTTGTCACAGGTGTCACAGGACCAGACCCAGAAGTTGGGCCTCCTCCAGGGTGGGTGACCGGCGGGGCTCGGCGTTGTTCCAGGACAGGGTGATCAAACCTGTCCCGCCGTATATGTGAGTGCGGGTTTTTTGCCCCTCTATCCCCCTCCCCTGGCTGCAAGATGCACAGGGCACTTACAGGCCCTGGATCATCCTGTTTTACCTTATTCTTGTAGTCCTCAGGTACCCTAACCGGACACTGACGTTTCCTCCAGGTACCCCTACTCACCCAGAAAGGCATTACTTGACTCTCAGTCCCGCCGGCCCCCAGCGTTTGTTCACAGCCCCGTGGGAAAGTGGACTCCTCCTTCCTCGCAGCCCTAATCCCGCCCCCAGAAGGCGGGTGCCGGCACATCGGAGGGACGTTCAGGGATCCCCGGTGCCATGCGACAGGGGCCCTGGTTTCCCTACTGTCCAAAGATGAGGACTCCATACAAGCAGTAGTGTTTTCATCAATGGGGTTACACAGAGCAGCTAGCCTCCCATACCTAAATATTCCCCTCCGCCTCCCCATTGCCAACGCTGTCACGTTTCGTGGGCGGCCTTTCCGGCGGAAACAGGAAAACCTCCTACTTCGGGGATTACATGTCCCCCTGCTATGTCATTCCCCAGCACCACTGAGATTTGGGCAATAGGAAGTTCCCCACATTTAGCCATGAGGAAGATCCCGTTAATGCCTGCTGTCTTCATATATACTTTGTGCAGTTCGTGGGGCGCACAGCCCTTTTCCACTCCCCGCAATCTCACCCTGTAACCGGCGGACGACTTCTGCGAAAAGGGCAGGACTCCAGCCAAAACGAGCGATTGGGAAGCGCCCATGTCCCGCAAGATCAACACATCCTTCTCATCTTCCGCCTTACCCGTCAGGGAAACTGTCCCTGAAACTTGAAACTTGAGTTTACAACCACGTCAGTCCCCATGTCCTCCGACTGTGTTGACACCACCAACCCCACTTCCTTTTGTGGACTCACTCCCTGATCTTTGTGTCTAAGCTTCTGGCAACTAGCAATGTAATGGCCAGGCTTATGACAGTAAAAGCATCTACGGTCCTCACTTCTCTCGGGGGGGGGGGGCGACGTCTGTGGGCCCTTCACCATTCGTTCCCTCCTTAGTCTGAAACGCTTTATGCGCCAACACATATTCGTCAGCCAACGTCGCAGCTGTGTATACATCAGCCACCCGTTGCTCGTTTAAATGGACCACTAATCCTTCCCGCAGCAGACTTTTAAATTCCTCCACCAGGACTAAATCCCTCAGCTTTTCAAACGTGTCAACGCCACATGAGGCACACCATCTATCAAAGAGCATGCACTTTTCCCGTGCATATTCACCAAACGTCTGGGAGACTTCTTTTTTGTGTGTCTGGAATTTCTGCCTATACGCCTCCGGAACTAATGCGTAAGCATTCAGGACCGTGGCTTTCACTACATTATAATCTTGGCTTGCCGCAAGAGGGAGTGCAGCGACTACCTCCTGGGTTTTGCCTGTCAACCGGCATTGTACTAACAGAGGCCAACACTCTTTTGGCCATGTTAATGCTAGCGCTATGCGTTCAAACGCCGGGAAATAGCAATCCACATCTGATTCCCTGAACACAGGCACAAATGAAAGGGACTTTGATAAATCAAATGGAGCGGCGGAACGCTGAACGGCTCCAGGAGCCCCAGAAACTCCCGGCGTAACGGAGCCTGCTTGGGCACTCAGCTCGAGTTGCCGTAGCTGTACCACCTTGTCAGCCTCAACCTCCAATTTCCGCAATTCGAGCTGGAATTGTCTTAACTGGGCTTTTTCCTTAGCCTCATGTTGAAGTTTCGCCAGCCTCAGCTTTAGACGGGCTCCCATCAGGGAAACTCCTTCGCTGTCCTCAGGGGGAGGTAAGGAATCAGGCGTCATCAGCCCCTCCCTCTCCTCAAACCCCTCCAGCTGAGCTCCCTGGTCACCGTTATCTGCATCCCCGCAGACTGACGGCCCCGCCTCAACCAGCTCTTCGGCTGACTCCTCATCGGAACCAAGCAACGCCAGCACTCCTTTATCCGCCAAACCAGCCAAAACCACCGCCCTTAAATCCTTCTTTCTAGATTGCCATAGCCACGGAACATCGAAGTGGTTTGCTATCTCCATTAAATCGTCTTTGCGGCAGTCATCGACCTGCTCCAGAGACGGATTCTCAAGGAACCACTCCAGCTCAAAGCAAGACTTTTTCAAAGACATCTCTTTACCCACCAGCAGCCCTTAAACCCTGCTAATAAATAGCAACAAAAGCACAATGCCACAAGTCTGACGTTCGGCCACTGTCCGTCTTTGAGGTACCGCCACAGGGCAACACACGCCGCGAAACCAATAAAGGGACAAAGCAAGATACCACTGGATATAACACAAACAAAATAACTCCCGGACGAGCCCCCACTTTTTTACGTCCCCAGTTGTCTAGAGGAACGAGGACGGAACATGAATTGAGCCGTACACCAGAATCAAAATGTCCACCATTTATTTGCCACACAAGTTAGACAGAAAAAGAATCACAAACAAATAAAGAATACCCGCATGACGGCCAGGTAGAAAAATGAACCAAAGTAACACAAACTAAACTCAAAGTGTCCCTTCACAGGGTTGATACATAATCAGAATAACATAAAGTCCCAATTTCCAGGTTTCATACACCGGCAAGCATAACACACAATACAACAGAAACCAGCCCTTGGTAACTCAAACAGGGACACCAGTACGAACACAGAACAAGACTGGGCTTTACCACTACAAGTCATACACTTGAAATTCCTTCCCACAACAAAGCACTCCCAAACCATCCAAGCAAACTGTCCCTCAGTCCAGTTGCTGACAGGCTGTGTCCCACTGTCCACAGTCTGCCTCGAGTGTTGGTCCGGGTGCGGCTTTATGGCAGGCGCCTCCCGGCAGGTGGGCAGTCCTTCCAGAATTGTTGGGTCCTTGGGCCAATTGCTCAACGCGGGGGCGGACCCCGTGCTGTCATTCTTGATTCAGACGGCTGCAGCTCCTTAGGATAATCAGCATATCAGTCACCGGTGTCAAAGGAGCTGCCCGCCGTAACACTACAGACCTGACGTTACACCCGGAAACGAAATGTTAACCCCTTAACTCCCGGTAGCGGAGGCTGCAGGTGCAGTCAAGCTAAAAATGAAAGTTTAGAGAATTTATAGGCCAGAAATCTGGATAATGAAGCAGTGAAGGTGCATGGATGGAAGTTATTGTGCATATTGTGAATATTTCTCTCTCCTCACCATCTAGAAGCTGTGAGATTCTCATCCTGCTTTCTGTCTGTTCACCTGATGCTGATATTCATAACATATTGTTCATTCTGTGTTTAGAAGGAAGCAGCTTCACAGCTTTAAATTCATCCTGCTGACTTTTTACCTTTTAGTTAGTAAATCCTGAACATTTCATCCTTCTTTCTCATAAATATGTGATTTTATAAATATATATGAAGAAATATTTTAACTGTTGCTGTTTAAAGAGAAAACTGCTGCTAAACCTGTTTATGTGTTTAGTGCAGGGGTCTGCAGCCTTTCCAATCCAAAGAGCCATTTTTCCCTCAGCCAGCTAAATAAAACTCCTTTAGAGCTGCAAATGTTACCAGACTTTTCAAAAGGCAACTTAATATATATTTTTAATGAAGAGCCACCATAGGATATTTGTTATTTTTGAAGAACCACATTTTTGTTTCTGTTTTTAGGTTTTAAAATAAACAAAAACATTAAACCTTTATAAAAAAGAGGATAAACAGACTTTCTTCTAAGGGATGTAGATATTTGTGGAAAATGATGTAAAGTAAAAGAAAAAAAAGTTCCTGGTTTCCAACCTAATGACAAGAAAATAGATTTTAAAAAAATATTTTATCCACGTATTTAGAGACATTGTGGAAGGTCCAGAGAGACACTTGCAGCTCCAGAGTCGCAGGTTGGAGACCCCTGATGTCGTGTTAGTAAACCAACATTTACTGTATATTCTTTATATAACCGTAGGCCTTCTTTTAAAGGAAAGAGACATTTTGAGCGTAACAATGCGATTAATCACGATTAAAAATTTTAATCGTTGCCCAGCACTACTTTTTTTTTTTGTACAAGTTTGTTAAAGAATCTTACAGCATCACATTTATCCAGTCTATTTGAATACTGCTTTAATTATGTGGCCTGTATGGAGTCTTATATGATGAAGTCTGCATTAGTGTCCTCCAGAGCTCAGGTACATTTGTCCAGCCTTAGATATTCATGATAATTTCACTTCTTAATAAGGTGTACAGTTCAGCAGCAGAAGATGCATCTGTAGGAGCATCCATCCCTTTTCCTGCATTACAAGACAGCAGAGCTCAAACACACTTTCTGTCAAGGGGTGGTGTGCGGATCCAAGGAAACGGGAACTCTTAGGAAGAGGTAACAAAGGTTTATTGTGATTGGTTGGTGGGAAGAAACAGGAACGCTGGAATGACGGGCTGGAGCGGGCAGACAGGAATCCTCAGAGACACAGGTGAAGTCCGGTTCAAGTTCTTGTGGAGAGAGAGAGCACACATTAGTTTCAGTCAGGCTAGAGATAAAGACAAGACTTGGGGCACGACTGGTTACCACAGATTGTAGTATAATCCAGCGATGACTGGAGGTTCGTCAGGGGTTTATATGTGGGATGAATGATGAGCTTGATGTCTGTCAGCTGCGCTGTCCTAATAGCGTTGTCACATAGTGTTCCCAAATAAGGGCATCCGGAAGAAGGAGAGGTGGGGAGACGTGGGCCATGACAGTGCCCCCCCCTCAAGGGGAGCCCCCAGGCGACCCACCAGCCCGGCAACGACGAAAATCCCGGAGGAGGCGGTCGTCCAGGATGAAGGAGCGGGGAACCCAGGAACGTTCCTCCGGGCCATACCCCCTCCCAGTCCACCAGGTACTGCAGCCCACGACCCCGGCGGCGAACATCCAGGAGATGGCGGACCGAAAAAGCCGGACCACCGTCAACAACCCGGGCGGGCGGAGGGGGCCTGGACGGAGGGACCAAGGGACTGGACAAAACAGGCTTGAGTTGAGAGACGTGGAAGACAGGGTGAATGCGCATGGACCGGGGCAGCCGCAGCTTAACCACAGCAGGATTCCGCACCTCCAAGACCTCAAAGGGGCCCAGGAATCTGGGGGACAGCTTGCGGGACTCCGTCCGTAGGGGGATGTGCCGCGAGGACAGCCAGACCTGCTGCCCCGGGCGATACGGAGGTGCGGGAACGCGGCGCCGATCAGCGCCCCGGCGGTTCCGTTCAGCAGTCCGAACCAAGGCCGCCTTTGCAGCCCTCCACAGCCGGCGGCACCGGCCCAGGTGCCGTTGCACAGAGGGGACAGCGAGTTCGGCCTCCTGCTCAGGGAAGAGAGGCGGTTGGTAACCCAGGGACGCCTCAAAGGGGGAGAGTCCTGTGGCCGAGGAGACGTGGGAGTTGTGCGCATATTCCACCCAACACAGGTGGCTGCTCCAGGGGGATGGATTGTTGGCAGCCACGCAGCGCAGGGCGGACTCCAGCTCCTGATTCAGGCGTTCCGCCTGGCCATTGGTCTGAGGATGGTAACCAGAACTGAGACTGACGGCGGCCCCCAGCTCGGCGCAGAACGCCCTCCAGACACGGGACACGAACTGAGGACCACGGTCAGAAACTATGTCGGCCGGAATGCCATGAAGGCGGAAGACCTGAGAGGACATGATGTCAGCGGTTTCCAAAGCCGAGGGCAGTTTGGGCAACGCTATCAGATGGGCGGCCTTGGAGAACCTGTCCACGATAGTCAGGATTGTGGTGTTACCTCGTGATGGAGGAAGTCCCGTGACAAAGTCTAAGGCGATGTGCGACCAGGGCCTCCCAGGGATAGGGAGCGAGCGCAGGAGCCCCGCCGGAGCCTGAGAGGAGGTCTTCCCACGCGCACAGACCGGACAGGCAGCCACGTACTCCCGGACGTCCTTGTCTAAGGTGGGCCACCAAAAGCGCCGTCTGATGAGGGTGGAGGTGCGTGCACGGCCTGAGTGGCAGCCAACCCGGGAAAAATGTCCCCACTGAATCACCTGTGAACGGACATTATCAGGGACAAACAGTCTATTGGGCGGACCTGTACCTGGGTCCGGCTGGGTCTGCTGGGCATCCCTGACGTTCTGCTCGACTTCCCACGTGATGGCTGCTATCACACACGAGGCGGGCAGAATTGTGTCAGGCTCTGAGGAAGGACCCTCGGGGCTGAATTGACGAGAGAGGGCGTCAGGCTTGATGTTCTTGGTGCCGGGTCTGTAAGTCAAAGAGAAGTTGAAGCGACCAAAGAATAGAGCCCACCTGGCCTGCCGGGAACTCAGTCGTTTGGCTGACTGGATGTATTCCAGGTTTCGATGGTCGGTCCAAACGATGAAGGGCTGCGATGCTCCCTCCAGCCAGTGTCGCCACTCTTCCAGGGCCAGCTTCACCGCCAACAGCTCGCGTTCTCCGACGTCGTAATTCCGTTCCGCCGGGGTGAGACGTCAGGAGAAAAAGGCACACGGATGCAGTTCACCTGATTGCGCAGACCGCTGGGACAGGACAGCTCCCACCCCTGTATCGGAGGAGTCAACCTCCACCACCAAGTGTCGGGACGGATCGGGCTGAGTGAGCACCGGAGCTGAGGAGAAGCGCTCCTTCAGCCCCCGAAAAGCGGCGTCTGCCTCTTTAGACCAGAGAAAGGGCGTCTTGGGGGACGTTAACCGGGTGAGCGGGGCAGCCATCTGGCTAAAGTTCCTGATAAAGCGACGGTAGAAATTAGCGAAGCCCAGGAAACGTTGCAGTTGTTTAACAGTTTCGGGCGTAGGCCAGTCTAGTACCGCTTTTACCTTGGCTGGATCGGTCTTCATCTGCCCGCTCATAAAGACGAAGCCCAAAAAGTCCACTGTGTCCGAGTGAAAATGGCATTTCTCCGCTTTGACGTACAGTTTATTTTCCAAGAGCCGCTGTAGCACCTGACTGACGTGTTTTCTGTGTTCAGACAAGGACTTGGAGTAAATGAGTATGTCATCCAGATAAACAAAAACAAACCGGTTGAGGAAATCACGGAGAACGTCGTTCACTAGGGCTTGGAATACAGCTGGGGCGTTAGTGAGACCGAAGGGCATGACCAGATATTCAAAGTGACCGAGCGGAGTCTTGAAAGCGGTTTTCCATTCATCCCCCGCCCTCACTCGGACCAGGTAATAGGCGTTACGGAGGTCTAGTTTGGTAAACACCGTGGAATTGAGCAGGGAGTCAAAAGCTGAGTCAATCAGGGGTAACGGATATTTATTGCGAACGGTGATCTTGTTCAAACCTCGATAATCAATGCAGGGCCGCAAGGTTTTATCTTTTTTGGTGATGAAGAAAAAACCCTGCGGCCACGGGGGAGGATGAATGTCTGATAATGCCCGTGTCCAAAGACTCCTGAATGTATTTCTCCAGCGTCTCTCTTTCTGGTCTGGAAATGTTATACAGCCTGCTGTTAGGCAAAGAGGATCTGGGCAGTAGATCGATGGCACAGTCGTAGGGTCTGTGCGGTGGCAGAGAGGAGGCTTTATGCTTACTAAAGACCGCGGCTAGGTCATGATATTCATGGGGGACCGCGGATAAATCCGGAGCCGTTGTCCTGCTGCTGTCCGCCTTCGTGGGGGGTATGGCGGCCCGGAGACAGGACTGATGACAGTCCTCGCTCCAACCCGAAATGGCCCCGGTTGTCCAGTTTATTTGAGGGTAATGGAGTGACAGCCAGGGATGACCAAGAACCAGAGGGGATTCCGGAGCTGAAATAAGCTTGAGTTCGATTAGTTCTGAGTGGTTGCCAGACAGTTTCAACTTTATCGGTGCTGTGGTGTGGGTTACCTGAGCGAGGGTCCGGCCATCCAAGGCTTTGGCGGTGATAGGACTGGGCAGCGGTACCTGGGGTATCCCGGCTTCTTCTGCCAGGTGGACGTCCAGAAAGCTGTCTTCGGTGCCTGAGTCAATTAGAGCCGGAACAGAGGGTTTGGTCTGCGAAGATGATGGTGGCCGGGAGTTGGGTCTTTGCCTGAGTTGGGCCAGTCAGAACCCCGACCTTGACTGACGGGCCAGATCTTTTGGTCGAACCGGACAGGTGGCGCGGAAATGCCCTGTCTCTCCGCAGTACAGGCATTCTCCAGCCCTCAGCCGCCTCTGTCGTTCTGTCGGGGACAGATGCGCTCGGCCCACCTGCATCGGCTCGACATCGGACACCGTGGCGAAGACAGGAGGTGGTCGGCATGGAGGAGTCTGGACCTCCAGCGGGGGCGGAGCCAGGTTCAGATGTCCACGTTCCCGATATCTCTCCCTGAGGCGATTGTCCAGCCGAATGGTCAGGTCGATCAGTTCGTCCAGAGTTGCCGGGAGCTCTCGGGTTGCCAGTTCATCCTTGAGGGGATCTGTCAAACAATTCAGGAAGTGATCGATTAGTGCTGCGGAGTTCCACTTAGAGTCGGCGGCCAGGATACGGAAGTCGACCGAGAACTCGGCCACACTCAGGGCTCCCTGGCGCAGGGACATGAGCTTCTTGGCCGCCTCACGACCCCGAATGGGACCGTCGAAAACCTTCAGTAATTCCGCTGAAAAAGACTGGTAAGAGACAGTGGGAAGGAGCGTGGTCTCCAGATACGCTTCTGCCCAAGATAGGGCTCGGGAAGTGAGTAAGCCGATGGTGAATGATACCTTAGAACTGTCGGTTGAGTAGGTGAGGGGTTTCTGATTGAAGATCAGAGCACACTGGAGCAGAAAACCTCTGCACTTCACCAGTTCCCCGGTGAAGGGTCTGGGGTCCGGTATGTGTACCTCCCGAGCAGGAGCGGGCGGAGGTGGAGCGAGGACCGGATTCATGCCTGCTGGAGCCGAGAGCTGAGAAACATGGTTTAGTATTGTGGACATCTTTTGAGTGACATCGTCCAGTTGGGACTGTAAAGCAAGTTGGCCGTCCCCGAGAGATCTGAGTACCTGCTCTTGTTGGCCCAGCAGGTTTCCCTGCGATGACACGGCGAAATGGAGTTGATGTCCGGCATCAGATTTCCTGGCAGCGGCGCTGGCTTGTTCCGTTGGATCCATGTTGTGGCTGGATTATTCTGTCAAGGGATGGTGTGCGGATCCAAGGAAACGGGAACTCTTAGGAAGAGGTAACAAAGGTTTATTGTGATTGGTTGGTGGGAAGAAACAGGAACGCTGGAATGATGGGCTGGAGTGGGCAGACAGGAATCCTCAGAGACACAGGTGAAGTCCGGTTCAGGTTCTTGTGGAGAGAGAGAGCACACATTAGTTTCAG
This sequence comes from Melanotaenia boesemani, assembly GCF_017639745.1. Classification (NCBI taxonomy): domain Eukaryota; kingdom Metazoa; phylum Chordata; class Actinopteri; order Atheriniformes; family Melanotaeniidae; genus Melanotaenia; species Melanotaenia boesemani. Next base: position 365,517 of record NW_024580583.1, on the reverse strand, counting down.
TCAGGCTAGAGATAAAGACAAGACTTGGGGCACGACTGGTTACCACAGATTGTAGTATAATCCAGCGATGACTGGAGGTTCGTCAGGGGTTTATATGTGGGATGAATGATGAGCTTGATGTCCGTCAGCTGCGCTGTCCTAATAGCGTTGTCACATAGTGTTCCCAAATAAGGGCATCCGGAAGAAGGAGAGGTGGGGAGACGTGGGCCATGACACTTTCATCACATGGGTTTTGGCCTTTGGGTGAACACTCTTGCTTGCAAAGGGCCAACTCCACCATGTCACCGGGTTTCATGCTGTCCTCGGCACCATACATCTCGGGAAGTGTGTACATGAGAACAGGGCGACCTCCAATAACACCATGGCTGGACTTTGCTCTTATCTTGTGTGAATTCATCAAGTTCATCCTGCATAAAAACAAACAAACAAAAAACTTTTTATATAAACCAATGTTTGCGTTACACACACACAATCCAACCGCTGCTGCGTCAAACCAACTGATGTGGGAGTTTTTGTAATAAAGCCACGGAACAAAGACATGAAGTTAAAATTGACAGTGACAGGACTTTGCGAGTCGCTGCTCTCCAAGGTGCTGACCCGCGTACAGGTAGAAACATGTTTATGGTCAAAATGCTCTTTTTCTTTTGCCACTCAAACTGCCAAAGCTTTTATTGTCAAAATGTAGTTTTCACTTGCTTAGTAAGATTGCTCGCGCCTCTCAGCATCACAGTTTTACTCTTTAATTCTACTTAATACAAAAATGTTTCAGTTTAGTTTTTCTTTGTGCATCATTATTATATCATTACCACATGAAGAGCATCGTGCATTTAGCTGCTATTCCCATTGTTATTCTGTAAACTAGGTTTTACCTTTAAAATGTTGGTTCGTGTGTTTTGGCCATGGGGCAGTCATGACAGACAGTAAGCTATAGAAGAATAAGAGGACAGATGTCTGGAGACTTACCTGAACTAGATTTAGGAAGCAGAATTGGATAAGACTTTCATCTAAGAAGTCACCAGAGAAACGTCCATCACCTTGGAGAGTTTGGAAAAGGTTTATCCAAAGTGGTGCACTTTGTTTCCTCAGGATTCTCCACCACGACTCCATCCGCTGGTTTGCAGTACTGCGGCCGTAGAGGAAACTTCGTCTCTTGCTAAACTATCTGCTTGATTCCTGCACAAAAAGACCATCATGTTCTTGATGTGGTCGTTCTCAGTACCTCTGTCAGCACGTAGTCGCTCTGGACATCCTCTCAATGGAAGTAATGAAATAGTCTGCAATTACTTTGGGGTGGTTGTTTGTTCTGTAGGCTTCCATCCACACAACATAGCGACTGAAACCGTCAATGCACCCAATAATGGCAGTGCCATATGGCTTCAGTTTATCATAAGAATCCACATGCCATAGAGCGTTGGGGCCTTTGTTGTGGTGATGCCTGCGTCTCAGGCGCCGTGCCCGCCTGAGTTCAACGCCTTCAGGGTCAAACACCTTGATCAGCTGTCTTACTGTGTCTTGTGTTACCACATATCCTCTCTGTATTGCACGCAGGTGTAGCCATCGATACCCTTGCATCTGTCCATTACCGGCTGTTTCCTCTTGCAGGAATGCAGCCACGTCTTCCAAGTTGGTTTCTCCTCCTGAATAGTTGCAGTTTCTGACACAGTCCCTTCAAAGACGAATACTTATTATAAAGCTGTGTTTCTATCTATCTATCTATCTATCTATCTATCTATCTATCTATCTATCTATCTATCTATCTATCTATCTATCTATCTATCAAATCTGGTGGAAAATAGAAAAAACCTAAATAATAAAATAATATTTGAATACACATTAAAATAATTCCATGTAAAAATATACAAGTTATTAAGTGAGTAATTATAGAAAATAAAATAGATTTTCTTTGGTCGGGGTTAATGTTGGAGGGTTGGGGCTCCCCCTAATATAATGATCAGGGAAACACTGGTTTTCATTTATTTATAAATGAATGAATGAATATTTTATTTAAGTGTCATACACCTGCGTTCCAGCTCATATTGGCTCATTAGACACTATTAACAGGGACCCCTTGTGCTCTTTGGGGGAGGTCACAGATCCCAGATTGGGAACTACTGTTTTAGAGATTTAAAAGATCAAGATATATATTATGTATCGCTAAAGCGAAAAAACAAATCTTGATATCAGTTATAGGCCACATGGCCCAGCCCTACACATAGTTGGGCTTTTTGAAAAGACCCTTACAAACATGTAGACTTTGGGAAAGTTAATGTTTGAGGCAAACAGCCAGCAATCACCCAGCGAGCAGATGATACCACCATGTTCATGAAGCAGTTAGTAAATGGACTGTGCCAGTGCTTGCAGGTGATTGGCTGCTGATCCTGTGTCTGCAGCTCCGCCCTCTTCCAGGATTGGTCGCCAGCAGCTCCGTTGTCTCTGTGATTGGCCAGTCAGGAAGACTCCTCTATATAAGCTCCTGATCTCCTTCATTCTGGGCAGCTGTGTCAGACTGGAGCAGTTCTCCACTGAGGACTGGGTTCTGGCTGTTTACTTCTGTCCCAGGACGCTCCAGTCCTCAATACACCTAAAAGTAAACACTAAAGAGCGTATGGATCAATAAACATGCTTGAGAGTAAAGGATTGTTAGCTTTTATTTCCATTTAAAATGTCCCTTCTGGCTGGTAAATAAATACATGTAGAGAATTATTTATTCCCAGTCAACATGACCAGGAAACGTCCAGATAGCAGATATTTTATGGCCAGTTAATGTACTTCATTAGTGTTCTGTGTATTTAATTAGGATCCTCGTTTATAATCAGGGTTTTCCAGGATCGGGACCACTTGTGGAAAAGTGTTCAGTTCTTTGTTTGCTGGACTTTTATTTGTGATTTATTTTTTCTAATTTCTTTCAAAGACACTGAAAGCTGAGCTGCTGTGTTAGAGAGTTTCAACCATGTGAACAGTTGGACGGCACAAAACTTTCTACAAGTCAACAGTTCTAAATCTGAAATGATCTTCATCAACCCTCCTCACTGCACCGCCCATATTGAAGACAGTCTTGGTCCTCTCTCCTCTAACATCACCCCCTCTGCCAGAAACCTGGGTGTTATACTTGATTCCAATCTTAATTTTCATCTTCACATCAAAAAAGTCACCCAGTCCTGTTTCCTTCACCTCCGCACCATCAGTAAAATCAAACCTGTCCTCTCCCGGCCCCATTTAGAAAAAGTTATCAATGCTCTCATTTTCTCCAGACTCGACTACTGCAACTCCCTCCTCTCCAGTCTTGACAATAAATCCTCTCTCGCCTCCAACTTGTTGAAAAGGCAGCAGCTCGGCTTCTCACTGGTTTTAGCAGAAGACAACATATGACCCTGTTTTAGCCTCGCTGCACTGGCTCCCTGTACGTTTTACAATTGATTTTAAGGTTTTACTGATTACTTTTAAAGCTCGTTTAGGTCTGGCCCCCGGCTACATGACAGAGTTCCTGACACCCTACGAGCCTCCCCGCAGCCTTAGATCCTCAGGCAGGTCCCTTTTAGCCGTGCCAGGGTCCAAACTCAAGACCAGAGGTGACCCAGCTTTTTGGCTCCGAGCCCCTCGACTCTGGAACGACCTGCCTGAGGAGATAAGGCTGGCACCATCAGTTTCATCTTTTAAGTCACTTCTTAAAACACACTTTTATCCACTGGCCTTTTTATAACCTTTTTATTTACTTATTTACTTTATTTCTGACTCATTTATTGTCAGACTTCTATTTGTCTGTGGAAATGTACTCATGCATGTGTCTTTTCTTTGTTGGTTTTATTACCTTACTTTGCTGTGTGCTGTTCAGCACTTTATAAACCTTGTTTGTTAAAAGTGCTATACAAATAAAGATTTCTTTATTTCTTTATTTAAAAGAACAAATGTTCAGCTTTCATGTTTAGAGTGTGAACTCTCTTTATGTGTGATGGAAAGAAACTCTGGGTCGGCCTGATCCATCATATCTACCTGTAACGTCCAGCTGCAGCAGACCCAGAAAGAGTGCTGACACCAAGACCACCAAGAGACCAGGACCACTAGAAGAAGGACCTGTCTGGACAGAACCTGGGGAACATCAGAGAACAGGTTTATTGTGAACAATAGACGTCATTGTTGACTCTCTTGGTGCTGTCCAGGTCAGGTGTTTCTGGTGGCCTCAGGTGCAGCGTTGACTGCACTACAGTAGCTACTTCCACACTGTCTACATGTGGACTGTCTTCTTCTATGGTGCTTTTAAGAGCTTACTTATCCCAAACGCTGCTCCTGCCCCTATCAAACAAAGCCGCTACTGCAGTTTTAAAGCTGAGAGGGTTCTCACTTCACACAGTTTGTCCGTTCAGAGACACCGTAGTAAAAATGGTGGCACAAATGTGGCAGCTGCATGTCTGTGGACGTACGCCACGTAGATATAAACGTCTCATTGTAAAAGAATAAAACATGTTATTTTAGTAAAGTGTTTAGATGCCAATAGAAGCAGTTTCTGATGATATGTGACATTTTCTGTCAGTGACCTTTGTTTTTGTTCCACGCTGCACCTTTAAGCTCAGTTTTGAAGCTTCCTTTAAAGAACTCTGACATGTTTTTATATTTCAGGTTGCCTCACTTCAGTCCAGCCACGGTCATGTTTTTCCCAGCATGCATCATTCTGACCAGCAAACAGGGATTATTGCTTATATCCAGGTAGAAGTATGTTTTCAGACGGCCTGTACATGTTTTACTTTTCCCTGTGAAGAAATGCTGAGTGAAAAGTTGATGCTGAAATCAGTGGATCCATTCAGCTCAAAGACGTCATAAAAACTTGTATTTAGACTCAGTTTCAGCTCAGATGAATTAGTTATTAAACTGCATGTTTCTATGTGCAGTTAAAATGTTTCCAGTAAATTCCTGCATGGTGCAAGTTGTCAGTGATGTTTCCAGCTTTGATCCGTCATTATGAGCACGTTCCAGCCTGATGCAAAGCTGCCGTCTCCCTTTCACACTCGCTGCTTTAACACATTTATTACATGTTTATTACAACTGATGAGAGAACGCTGAAAAACCAACAAGACACATTTAACCAGCTTTTATTTTCATTTAGCTTGTGATAAAAATGTGAAGTATTAAATTTTTCTTAAACTCTGGTTTTTGGAGGCCATGTTGAAACAAAGTGTGAACGGGTTAAACATCAGTATTCTGCTTTACAGTCATGGTGGCCTGGAGCTTCCAGCTGCAGTTGGTAAAAACAGTTAAACTGCAAACATGCCCACATTAAAACATCCAGTCTGGAAGCAGCAAACCTACCATGCAGGTTTCTGGACTTTGGGAAGAAAGCAGAGATCCTGGGAAAAGCCCACATGGGCAAAGTGAAGAGGAAACTTCCACATAGCTGAGGTTTGACCACGGGGCCTTCTCTGGGAGACGATAGTACCTGCAGGGGATTTTATATCGGTGGGAATCTTTGACACAGTATTGAGGCCTTGAAGAAAAGTAGACTTGTATTTCCACTAAATAGACTCAGATGTGTGTGTGGGCAGCCTGAAGGAATACATGCTAACAAAGTAGCCTGAAGTGTTTGATTCACACATAAAAGCAGCTGCTGGAAAGTTGTCCACCTCCTCATGGCCTCAAACAGACGTCTCTGTTTTCTTTTAGCTCTGTGCTTCATTTGATGGAATTACAAGTGAGTTCGCTTTGAACATGTGATCAGAATGAAGCAGCACTAGACTGTCTGAAGGCGTATTTCCACCATTGTAAAGCTAAACTGAGCTGATGTCATTGGGACCAGGTCACAGATGCTTTAGAAATGACTTTGGAGGGAGAAATCATTGGTTTTTATCTTTTTATAAAGGTGGATTTTACACTGGAAATAAAAACGTAAAACTTCATATTATCTGGTTTAAGGTGAAATTCTATGTCCAGCTACAATCAATATTTAGTGAAATCCCTGCAACGGCTCCTGGATGTGAAAGTAGATTTTAGAGCCTTTTTGGAAGCAGAAAGTAAACTGAGAAGTTTTTATTTTTCTTGATTTAGATGTCCACTTCCACTTTTTTGGGCTTTTTGGCATCAAACTTGCATATTTGCTGCTTCTGCCATGTGTTTGCCTCCATATGTTGCTTTTATGTATTTATCCCTGGAAAGTTCCTCGTCTTCCTCCATCTGTTCCCGACTCTAGGACCAAAGTTTGGATTTGTAATCATGCTGATGTCCCACCTGTCCACTTCCAGGCCTCCCAGCGTTTATTTCTCCTCTAATGCTCCGTCAGGGACCAAGCAGTAAGGCAGCAGGATGCAGGTTTGCTTCAAAACTGCTTCATTTCCCCCAAAACCTGAAACCTGTCACCACATCCAGGATTTAACTAAACAGCCTGACAAGAGGCCAAATAAATAGAAGTAGAGTGAAAATCCGAAATAAAGAGAAGTGAAAGAAATGAAGGAATAAATGAACAGAAACAAACTTCCTGAACAATCAAACAGGAAGTTAAATACCAGTTTAGAAAAGCCAAAGTAAACACAAAGAGGGGAAATAAAATGGCTACTACATTTTGAACCAACCTCAAAATGAAGCCCAAACCCCCCCAATGACTCTGCAGTGTCATAGGGGGGTTGTGGTGGAATCCAATGAAGCTGCAGTAGTTTATCAGTCCTCAGACCTGGACCAGGCCTTTGCTGCACCAGGAAGGAGAGACTGAACCCAGGTACCTGAAAGAAAAGAAACACATGAATACGAACATAATCTGACCTCACAGCGTGAAGGTGTGTTCAATATTGTAGGTATGAGGAATGAAAGGAAGGAAAGAGGTGTGTGAAATAGTGTGTATCATGTTTAGACTTCTGCTTGCAGAGACAATGAAAGTGGAAATCTACTGGTGGTGAGGTGGAGATATTAGCATGTGTGGCTGGCCGTCACGCTCATACACAGGAAGTGGAGGAGAATGAAATGTGTTTATTGTCACGTCTTTGTTCCAGTTTGAACACAAGAATCTTCATGATGCAGTTTCCAGAAGTTTCCAGTCTGAAACGACATCATCACAACACAAGCACAAACATGTTGATAGCAGGAAAGAATCTGATGGAAAGGCCAGAACGTTCCAGATGTTTTTCCTGCTGGGATTAATGCATCATCTGAGCATCATTAGAACTGTTCACACTGAACTCGGATTCAGGTTTAAGTCCAACTTTAGATCATGATGAGCCTTCAAACAGCCATGAGATGAGCTCTGAACTCAGAGGATCAAAGCTTTTTCTCCTCTGAGTCTCCATCGTTCCCTCTAACATCTGCATCATCCAGCTGTGTGTGCATGGCTACAGCGGTCCAGTCTCATGAGTCCAGTCTCAGGTCCTGCTGGCTCTTCTTTCTATGATAAAATGGCAGCTAGAATCAGAACAAAGTGCAGGAAACTGTTGTTCCTGCTGCTGATGGAAACATCTTTTAATCCCATCAGTGATTCATGTTGAAGCTGATTTTAGAAGCTGAGTGTTTCTAAAAGGTTTCCTCAGACTTCCTCTGCTGGTTTAGTGTCGCTGCTTCTTTTCCGTGTAAAGGTTTGTCAGAAATGAGCTCTTCTGCTTCAGCATCACTGTTGGCTTGATTGTGTAGAAATGGCAGAAGTTTCTAGTTTAGCTCTGAAGTGTAAACTCTGGTTGAGGTGATGGCAGGATTAGCAGCTGCTCTCCCTGTTTGAGCCGCTACATGCATCAATACTTCACAAAGGCCTTAAAGGTCTGAATTATTTCAATGTGCACAAATGAGCTGCTTTTCCATCTTTAAATTCCCTGATGGTTCATGCAGGTTCAGCTTTTACTGCCAGGTGAGGTAGAAGCTCCAACCTTCAATTATCCCTGTAAGAAAGTCAGGAATGTTCAAATAAAAGCATCAAAATCTTCATTTAAAGAAACATGAAGCAGACTGAAGCTGATAAACTACATTTAAATGAAACAGTGAAAGTTTTCAGCTCAAACATTTAAAATTCACCTGCTGACTGAAAACAGATTCATGAAAGTTTATTTGAAATGTGGAGTTTGAAGAATTTAATCCAAAGTCAAACATCTGGAGACAGAATGGGAAAACTGAACATTCGACTTTTTGTTTCAGAAACTATTTCTGATGTGAAAAAATCTCTAATTCAACATGTGAAAGAGTGAAAAAGTCAAATGAAGGACAGAATGAGGCAAACAGAGCGACGCACTGGGAGGATTTTCATTTCCAGCATCATGAAGTGAAACTGACAAGAACTAAACACAAACCATGTCCAGTTGATCCTGGAAGAATCCCAGCTTCTATCTTTAAAGGAGGGAAAACAGGAAACATCCAAGGAATCATCTAGAAGAGTTTCATACGTGAATCTGAAAGGCTGTTTCTGAAGAAGACAGACGCTTCCAGACTGAACTCTGGTTAATAATGTCTGACAGGATCAAACTCTTTACACAACACAAACACTGAGGAAGAAAACAAGCTGAACAAGAAGCCAAACCCAGGAAGCAGAGGATGATGAAGGTGCTGATGAAGATGTGGAGGAAGATCAGAGTCAGAGGAGACTCTGTAGAAGGACAGAGTTCCAGCAGGACGCTCCACATACGCTGCTACTGCTGGAGACGGAGGAGGAGGACATGCTGTTCATCTGTTATTGTGAGAGACAGCGTAACCATGACGATGAGAGCAGCTCAGACTCCATGAGGATTCATTTCCTCCCAACACGCCGTCTTTACTGGTTCCTCTCCTTCTGGTTCCTCTGGAACTCACTGACAAACGTCTCCTCTCCACTAACATCCCAGTAACAGCGAGCAGTCAGAACATTTCCACACAGAACCTGAAGAGGGCGCCATCACATCTGTCTGGATGATCAGGACATGACTGAGGGACGTCCACTAATGGAAACTTCCTGTTGTTGTCAGACAGGTGGAGCTTCCTGTTCACCGTGTTTGCTTCCATTGACTTTCCAGGAATCTGATGGAGAGAACAGAACCAATCCAGATTCAGGTGTTGATCTATTGACACTTTGATGCTGACTTTGAAAGTGATGAATCCAATGAAAACACACACACACACTTTCTCAGACCTGGTCTCAGCCATCGCTCTCCAATAGGCTCCACTCTGAAAGGAGGAGGGGGGTCAGGTTTGGCTTCTGTCTCCATCTAATCCCTTCTCCTCTACATCTGACTGTTTTTAAGCAGCTTCATCAAACATGAGGGGAATGAATGAAATGTCTGAGCTCCTTGTGTGTGAGAAGCTTTCACCCCCAGCCTCTAAGAGACCAATCACCACTTTGACCTGCTTCTACTTTAATATGAGACTCCTCAGTGAGGACATGATGGAGGAGATGAAAAGATGCTGCTGACAGGAGGAAACTAGACAGGTGAGGTAGAAGTGGGCAGACAGGTATGAGGAGCTGTATAGGCCATAATTCATCCTCACACACACACAGTTTTATTCACACACACACACATTTTCTCTCTCACATACTGTACATATATTCTTACTCTCACATGCTCACATTTTCTTTCCCTCTTTCATTTATTTTCTCTAATTCAGTGGACGTAGTTAATACGGTAATATCTGCATGTAAGAATAGAACATGTATGTAGAAGAAGAGTGTGTGTGTGTGTGAGGAAAGATTTGGTGGAAACGGAAGGAGTTTGGTGGAAAAGGCAGGCAGTTTATGCTGCACTGTGATTGGCTGAGAAGCAGGTGCAGGTCGTCTCTAGTTCCCGCCTGACATGGATGGAAGAAATGAGACGCAGTGGTTTCAGAAATCTTTCATCATGACATGGTTGTGTTGGTCTCTTGAGCAGCAGAGGACGGTTCATCCGTCCCTAATAAAACTCAGACCGGGTCCAGCATCAGATGAGAGAACTCTTCAGACCTAAAGCCTCAGCAGTCCAGGCATGTACTCAAGACCTGGACCGGAGGGTCGCCACGGTCTTTAAGACACAAGACTCACAAACACTTTGGCAGCTGGACGTCCTGACCGAGGAAAAGGTGAAAATAAAATGTGAATAGAATCTCCAAGTGTTAGTTCCAGTGGACTAAGTCCGTCCTGTAGTGTGTGTTTGCTCATGTAGCTGCAGGCTGTGCTGCTGCTCCCATTAAAGAGAAACACACTTCTGAGAGTCATAGAAGCATCAGCAGTGGCAGCTGGGGAATAACGTGTTGTATGACATGTTGTCAGAGGACAGAAAGTCTTTCTTTGCTGGAGGCTGCGTTCACACCTAATAACCTGCAGACTCTAGACCCGGTCCAGTTGGGGGTCTGCTCCATTCTTCCTGCCCCAGTTAATGGGACTATTTTAATAACACACTCTCCTCACCAGAGCAGCTGTTACAGTCGTCTTTCCACCACTTATCTGGATCACACATTACATAATTAGTTTATTCACAAGCTGATGGGATAAAAATAAAGCTGGTAAAATGAAGCTGCTCTTTTATTTTTAGTCTTTTAGTAAAACACAAAGAAAAGTGACTTTTCTTTTAGGCTGAGTTTTATCAAACATGTTTCTGTCAGTTCAGATAAAGAGTTCTGGAAACTGCTTCCATCAGTCCAGTCACATCACTGTTGGAGCTTAGTGTGTGTTTAACACAACCAGCGGCCGTTTGCTCCGTCCGTAACCACGGCAACATGAGGATGTCTCAAAGCATTTACACTGGCTAGAGTTTGATTTAGTTAGTGAAAGTTTGCATGATTCATTTAACATTTAACAACTGTGGGAACTTTCTACAAACATCAAATATTAACTATAAAATGAATGTGTTCTATTTTCAGGCTAAAATCAGGATCATGATACTGGAAACAAGGACGTCGTCCTTCTTCCGGGACATCCAGCTGTTCTGTCATCAAACGTGGCACAAAGCAGGAGCTGCTGAACGAGGGCATGAACTGAACGGATCTGAATTCCAGAAATCTGGGACCAACGGAGTTCCTGAACCAATAAGAGACGCCTTTGGAGTGAAGCTGTCAGCTGATGTCAGGTCTGCACTTATATGTCATTGTTCTTTCTATCAATGTGTAAACGTGCTGTACTGACTACTGACATGGATTTACCTTCATGACTCATGTAGTAATTAATAAATTACATGTGGTAAATTCCTGCTGACTCATGTTATTGACGGTAGACCTGCTGAGTCATGTCCTCATGAAGGATGGAAAACAAGCAGATGTGTCGCTGCTTTATTGGAGCTGCGTGTTGTGCATTAATAAGTTTGTTGTTGTTGTGTTTTTTAAGGACTGTTTACTTGAAACTTTTCTACATTGTACTTGATGTTTTCCAGCCTAGAGTTTCTGACGGCATGTGGCAACAGACTGATTTCAGCCAAACTGCAGCTGGACAGCAGCTGGATGCAGATCTGATACACAAAGTCTAGAAATGGAAAGTTCTGTCCATCAGACCAACACAGCGGATTCTGGGATGTTCTGCTCTCTTGGTGAAACAAGCTAAACATTGTCAGTCAGCACTAATCTTTGTAACGTCAGCTCTTCATGAACTTTCTTTAAACTTTGTGTCTATGAACAAACTGAAGACGTGTTAAATTTCTAGCGAGGAGTAAATGTGGGGCTTTGCTCTGGAATTTGACTGAGATCTAATAATGAGGGAATCTGGTGCTCTACAGAGATGCCGATCACCAAAGTCTGGACAACACAGCTTTTAAAGAAACCAACTGCTGACTTTTCACATACTTTTCAGTTTAACGTGTAAATGACGTCTTTTTGTGCATTTTTACTGAATTTTATTTGAGTTTTTTTTCTTTTTAAACCAATAAAAACCTCTTCAATCTGTCTGTCTCTGTCTTAGATTCAGAGATGGACTGAAAACACTTGGTGTGCTGGACTAAATCCAAGCTCAGCTCTTCTGTGCTGGTCTCCTGCAGCCTCTCAGCTGATGTGGCCGACAGTCTTTTCATTATCCGCCACCTCCACCTGAATCAGGTTAATGGCTCAACATGCTTTGGCAGACCTTTAAAAACAAGCTGCTGAGAAAAGCCATTTAAAGTGAATTAGGTGTGCTGGTGAAGGAAATCTCTTAAAACCTGAACAAGTTCAGCCTTGGAGGACTGGAGCTGGACAGCCCAGCAATGACGAAGCAGAACTTTCAGTCTGATGAAACTCACATTTACATGAAACTTGTGTGCTTCTAAATGATCTGTATAATAACTGATTTCTGGATAACAATTAGAAGAAGTTCATGGATGTGATTTAATGTGATGTGCAATCCATTGCCTCTTACATGAACATCTTCATGAGCGTCTGAGTGCAGCTTCTATGAAATGTAGATGGACACATGTGGCATATTGTACAGTAAGAAGGGCAGCTCATCTGGTAAGTTCTACATATTTGTGCTACTTTGTGAACAATCTGAAACAAGCTTCTTCTAGCGGCCGAGCAGGGCTCTATTTTTCTCCTGCATAAAAGGTGAAGCTTTGTTTCTGCTTGACTCTTCAGCTGTTAGACAGTTTTTCTCCCAACTTCTAGTCTCACATCAGAGTCCACAAATTTAGCATTAATGATGTTTTTGTTTTAGTCTTTCTATTCAACAAAGGATGTTAAATGTTAACGTGATTATTTCTTTATGGCAGTTTAGTGAGTTCTCCAGAGCCAGAAGCTTCAATAAAATGTTTCCTGTGGGACTATTTTTCATACCAGGAACCTGTATAAAAGAAATATCTTTCAATGTCAACATGGAGGTTTGAGCTTGGAGTCACATTTAGAGACAAAGTTTCTGAACAGACCAATAAAAAACTTGAAATGGAGCCATTACAAAGCTTGGCACAGTGTTATTTGACTGGAACTTTATGAACTGGATGATATTCATTTTCTATTTGTCACATGATGGAAAACTGTTAGAAAGCTTCTCAGCATCAATCATATGGATAAAACCAGGAATTCCTCCTTCCAAGAAAATGCACAAGGCTGCAGAATAAATACACCATGATTTCCATCATCTTCACATGGATGAAGGTGCTGAAGAGAAGACGTTGTGGCATCACTGAGAGGAATATTAATAGATGAATAACAATATTATTGTGTGGAACTGCTGCAGGATCATCGTTGCCAAAGCCACTAAGGTAAAAGTGTCCTTCATACTTGGGTTATGTGTTGCTGCATTGTTGTTAACACCCTGCTGCCACAGCTGAAGAGGAGTTTGTCCTCCTTGTGGTGAAAGACGTGGTTATTCCACCCATTCTGAAACTCACTGGCAGCCCTTTGACTTGGTGGCAAATAGATGTAATGAAGACAAACGTAGTTCATGAAGAGAAACTAGTACACCTTGCTCCTCCATAAAACTGAACAGATCAGCAAAATGAAACCACACAACTGGATTCAGTTCTGCCCACAATCTCTCAGTTCTTCTGCTCTGACCTGCCAGTAACAACGCCGTCTATTTAATCCTCTCCTGTGATGCATGAAACGGCAACACCAGTGTTTTCCAGTCCGTCATCACGTCTCACTCTAGATGCTTTTCCAAAGTTCTGATGCCACAATGAAAAGGGACAAAACACTTGAGGCTCTGCTGCTGTCTGGACCAGCGAGGTAGATAATGGTCCAACTGAAGCATCAACACAGCCGTGAAACATCATCTTCAGTCTCACCAGCGTGTGCTTTCCATCTATGTGCCTGAGAGAAAGTCAGATCAGTGATTTATTAGTGGGAAAAGCAGAACAAGGCCCAGATTATACATCACAACTTGAAGACAAAACTATTTTAATGGCATTTTTCTTTCAAAGCTTCATTTAGTTGTATTTTCCTAAAACTGTGGATCCAGTACTTGTACTGATAGATTTACATTTGTATGTATTTTATGTAGTTCTGTGTATTATTACTACACGTGAACACGCTTAGCGAGTTTTGTTAAAGGACTTCCTGGTTTGAGAGTCACTTCCTGTTCAGGGAAGAACTTCCTGTGTCAGTGAAAGTGAGAGACACCAAGCAAACAACAAAAAGGGTTAAATACACAATATGTGTGTCAGAGGAGAATATATATGTGTGTGAGGACAATATATTTGTGTAAGAGGGTAAATGTGTGTATATGTGAGAGGAGAATGAATCCTGGCCTCTACGGCCCTCATAGACAGGTGAGGTAGACGTGGACAGACAGGTGAGGTAGACGTGGACAGACAGGTGAGGTAGACGTGGACAGACAGGTGAGGTAGACGTGGACAGACAGGTGATGTGTGGTCAGCTTCCAGATGAAAACAAGACTGATGGAGAAAAATCTGACCATTCAGATGAAATGAAGTCCTGGTCCAGTTCTTTGCAGGTCTGTTAATGAGTCCTTCATCTCAGCCTGGTGGGTTAAAGTGTGGAAACATGGAGACATGCAGGACGGGGTCCTGAGGACCAGGATGGACAAACACTGCTGGAGAACATCTCAGTGGTGCAGGTGAGGCTGTTAAAGAAGAGGAGGAAGGTCTGATGTTGCTCCTCCTACCTGTCCTCCTCCTACCTGTCCTCCTCCTACCTGTCCTCCTCCTACCTGTCCTCCCTCCATCACAGGTAGAAATGTGACTCATTCCAGGAAGCAGCTCACCTGTGCATCAGTGGAGATTCTTCTTCTTCTTCTTCTCTGAACAAACTGTAAGTGTGAACTTTCCTCTTTGTTTCTGGAATGTTTGGAGAACGTGTTCACTTCTGATTTCAGCTCCAACTTTGATCTCTGCTGTTTGAAGAAAAATCTACATGATGATCAGATTGTTATTTCTCTGAGGATCAAACTGTGGTTTTGTTGATGTGTAATGAGGCGGGAATGTGGCTCTACAGAACAACTTGAACTCTGACTTTCTCTTTGTGTTCACAGTAAAAACAGTCAGGCAGGTTTTTCAGGTTTTAAGTTCTGTGTTGCAACATTATTTCCTGGATCATAATCCACCTCCACCTTGTTTCACATAAACAGCTCCAGTTACAACAACGTTGGGACTCTGTGTAAAAGTGTGGAAAACCAGAATTCACTGATTTATAAACCTCATCAGGTCATATTTTACTCCCAATAGAAGATAAACAACATGTCATATGATGAAACTGAGTCATTTTACTATGTGGTGAAAAAAATATGAGCTGATAGTGAACCTTTTAAATGTATCCTGTCCAGCATCAGCAAAGTGATGGTCTGGCTGCTGTGTTGTGCTGAACAAATTTGCTTTGCCAAGAGGAGCTTTATGAGAATAAGGCTCCTTTTAATAAGAAGTGCTTTATTTTTATCTTTTATTTATTTTGAATTATTGAATTCATGTAATGTTGCTGGGCCTGACTGTTGAGGACAGCCAAAAAAGAATATTGAGGAGAAGTTAAGAGGAAAGTATAAAAAAAGAAAGTGGGGACAACGATAAAGTAACTAGAATCAAAGACCCTGAAGTCTAACCTAACACCAGACAACCAACTGCTACACCTGTACAGAAACACAACAGACCAACACAACACCTATATATATATATATATATATATATATATATATATACATATATATATATATATATATATATATATGTATATATATATATATATACATATATATATATGCATTGACTAAATAATGCATTTACGGTAGTAACTAAGTCATGTAATTAATTGCATTAACATTTTTAAGGCATTTAACATATACGCAGCATCCTTTATTACTGACTGCCAGACATGGAGGTGTCTATAGGCAAGATGGAAAAGTGCTTAGAAGGAGGAAACTAGCAGTTCGCTGTTCACACTGGCACATATTTACCCAAAAGTATTTGTTTTGGATGCACTAGCTAAAGTAAGCAACTTTTGTCAGTCTTATGTCCATCAGATCCACATCACTGTCATGGGCACAAGGGGACGTCTTCTCTAAACCATTGCGGCTCTGCAGATGTTGGAGAAACAGGTCTGATTACTTAGGGACCTCTAATATAGTGAGAGAAATTATAAACTGGTTCTGAGATACAATTCAGGGGAGCTCTCCTCTAAAAGAAAATAGCTGACAGGTGGAAGTAAGGATTAATACTTCAGATATGCTGGGGCGAGTCAAAACTTTAGACGGGGGCCAGGCATGGGGCGCTGATCAGGAAAAAGGTGGCTCAAATGAGATATAGTTTTCTAAGGTCATGATTTTATGTATCTGGAAGCTGGAGGCAGACTAGGCCCAGAGACCAACAGGCCTTCCTGGAGTACGAACCCAGCAACCCCAGCACAAAGATGACCCGGCACCCACCGAGAAGCGGAGGAAGGCCCCAGGCAGAGGCCCCGCAGCCTCTCTGATGGATTGTGTTCAGCTTTACAAGGATTTTCCACACTTTCATTTCTTCTGATTTAAATCAGAGTGATGCATGTTTAAGTTGTCTGGATCATTCTGACTGTACAAGATGCTGCAGCAAAGCTCTGGAAGCAACAGAAGAGCTCACATGGCTCCTGTTTGATGGTCTTCTTACTGGTTTCCAGTTCATGTGCTTTGTGGTGAGAACTTCTAGATGCTCTGCATGGACAAGCTCCTCAGTTCATTTCACATTTCTTAAAGCTGAACTCTTTAACTTTCACTCTCAGCTCATCTGGAGGATTGTTTTTAGCTCCAACATCTGGTTCACCCACTCAGAGATATTTTCTAAGTCAAACTGTCCCACTTCCACTGTGTTTAATGTGCTTCTGTTGTTTTATCTTCTTCTTTGTATTTGCTATGAAAATGTGAATGAAGTGAATTATTATTCTGCATAGTATGGTCCTCTTTGTCTTGTAAATAGTTTCATCATCATGGCCTGTGCTGGTCTGCAGCTCCATCCCTCCATCTGGTGTCCTGATAGAAGTCCAGCAGCTGAAGGCAGCTTCCTCTTCCTCACTGCTGTCTGACTGCATCCATCTGACTCTGATATGAAGCAGAAACTCAGAGCCAATCAGAGGAGGAGCAGCAGATGATGGAAAGGAGGATTTCAGTTGATGTTCAGATGAATGATGTGTGTTTCCTCTGCAGGTGAAGGTAGAAAGTGTGTGTGAGCTGATGTGAATCCAGCATCATGGATCAGGACAGAGAGGAGGGAGTCCCTCCCTCTAAAACCACTCAGAGGTGAGATGTCCATCTCTAACTGTCCATGACTCTTCTCCATGTCAGAGATCACAACTCACATCACCAAACATCTGAATTTACAGGAACCAGCCTGGACCTGGACATAAAGTTACACCAGGACACTTGATAATTCTTTTAAATTCTTTTTAATTCCAGTTAGAATGAGTGTGTCAGTATGGTTCCAGACTGAACTGAGGCCTTTCAGAGGCTTTTCATCAGCAGGCTGAGCTGGATGTGGATCTCTGATCAGGCTGGAAGAACTTCTGAGTCTGTCATCAACATCCATCTGGTCTCTTTGACAGCTCCTCTTCATCTGACATGAGCTCCTGTTCATTAGACATGAGCTCCTCTGAAAACATCTGTTCTGAACTTCAGCAGGTCTCTGATGGGTTTTAGGCTGAACTCTGAGATTTAATATTTCTACATTCCTACCAGGAACGTTAAGAGACTTAAAACTGGACCTGAACCTGGACCTGGACCTGAACCTGAACCTGGACCCAGCTGTGTCTCCATGAAGAGCGACCAGTCAAAAGGACATTTGATTGATTTCCATCAAAGTCGTGGATCTAACAGACAGTAAGTAGTTGTCAGTATAAAAATGTAAAAGTCGAAGCTGAACTCTCAGAATCAGGTTTTACTTTGTGTTGTGAATCTTTTTGCTTCTACAGTTTCTGAGAATCAGGACATTCAGATGGGCTCAAATGTTTAGACGAGTTGGATCAGACGGTTCAACCAGCAAACAGCTGCAGTTTGATCCTAAACCCAGTCAGACCAGTCTGATCCAGTTCTTTCCAAACTCAGACAGCTGGATTTCTCTAAGAACTCAGAAAGCTTCATGTTTCCAGTGTGAACGAGCTCCTCCTTACTGTTCATGCTGTGTGTTACATATGATATCCAGTCCTGACACTGTTAGGAAATAACATGCTGCTCCATGTAGAGCTTCTTTTTCTGGCTGACTTTGTCTCTTTAACAACTTTAGCTGAATGTGTTGCTGCTTCCAATAAAACCTTTGTTTCCATTTCCTAAACACAGTAAAGCTGCTTTGTGAACATGGAGAAAATAATAGTTTAAACTTGATGTTGAGTTGGTTTACTTGAACATTCAGAGGCAGATTTAAGTTTTTATTTTATTTTAGAAAGCTTCCAAACCTTCCAGGAAACAGAATTCCTGCATTTCCACATGGAAAGAATATTCCCTAAAACTCCCTTTGACTCACAAACAAACCAAAACTATTTCTGGTTTTAAAACTCTAACAGTTCCTCTCATGGTTCTCCATCTGACATCAGTCAGTCTGATCCAAGCACACACTGGCTGTGGCTGCCTTGCTCCAGGGCACCTCAGTACAGAGCTTCATGAAGGTGTTGGTGAGAGCTTCCTAAAAGCTGAAAGCAGCTTCTCCATGTGACAGAATGTGATGTGATTCTTCCTGATTCCTCCACAGAGTGGACCAGCAGAGCTCAGAGCTTCCCAGTGGTCAGTCTGCCCAGCAGCATCAAACACAGCTGGACTCCATATTTATGGTCTGTACATGTACAACAACTACTTTTCCATCTCTTCTGTCCACATCATCTCCATGCTGACCTTTGTAGACCAGTGGATTGTCAGTGTGTCCAACATGGATCTGATGTTTGGCTCCATGATTTCAGTCTGATTGTGTCCTTCATATCGTTTCTCTTCCAGCTGCTGGAGGACAACATGATCACTTTCATGAAGAAGGAGCTGAAGAAGATCCAGAAGCTTCTGAGTCCAGATTACCCAGAATGCTCAGTGTTGGAGGGTGAGGATGAGGAGCAGAGGAAGAGCAGCAGAGAAGCGTTAGTGAAGATCACAGTGGACTTCCTGAGGAGGATGAAGCAGGAGGAGCTGGCTGAGCGTCTGCAGAGCAGTAAGAGGATTTCTCTAAAGATTGAATCTGCTGGATAAACGACACATTTACTGATGTCTCAACACATGAACATCACATATTCACATCCTCATTCCTCAGAGGCTTCAAATCTTTACTGACTCTTCTTATTTCTTCTTTTCTTTCAGAACTTTGTCAACGTAAACTAAAATGTGGTCTGAAGAAGAAGTTCCAGTGTGTGTTTGAGGGGATTGTTAAAGCAGGAAACCCAACCCTTCTGAACCAGATCTACACAGAGCTCTACATCACAGAGGGAGGGACTGCAGAGGTCAATGATGAACATGAGGTCAGACAGATTGAAAAAGCATCCAGGAAACCAGACAGACGAGAAACAACCATCAGACAAGAAGACATCTTTAAACTCCCACCTGGAAGACATGAACCAATCAGAACAGTGATGACAAAGGGAGTGGCTGGCATTGGGAAAACTGTCTTAACACAGAAGTTCACTCTGGACTGGGCTGAAGACAAAGCCCACCAGGACATCCAGTTGACATTTCCACTGACTTTCAGAGAGCTGAATGTGCTGAAAGAGAAAAAGTTCAGCTTGGTGGAACTTGTTCATCACTTCTTTACTGAAACCAAAGAAGCAGGAATCTGCAGCTTTGAAGAGTTCCAGGTTGTCTTCATCTTGGACGGTCTGGATGAGAGTCGACTTCCTCTGGACTTCCACAACAATGAGACCCTGACTGATGTTACAGAGTCCACCTCAGTGGATGTGCTGCTGACTAACCTCATCAGGGGGAAACTGCTTCCCTCTGCTCGCCTCTGGATAACCACACGACCTGCTGCAGCCAATCAGATCCCTCCTGACTGTGTTGGCATGGTGACAGAGGTCAGAGGGTTCACTGACCCACAGAAGGAGGAGTACTTCAGGAAGAGGTTCAGAGATGAGGAGCAGGCCAGCAGGATCATCTCCCACATGAAGACATCACGAAGCCTCCACATCATGTGCCACATCCCAGTCTTCTGCTGGATCACTGCTACAGTTCTGGAGGATGTGCTGGAAACCAGAGAGGGAGGAGAGCTGCCCAAGACCCTGACTGAGATGTACATCCACTTCCTGGTGGTCCAGACCAAAGTCAAGAAGGTCAAGTATGATGGAGGAGCTGAGACAGATCCACACTGGAGTCCAGAGAGCAGGAAGATGATTGAGTCTCTGGGAAAACTGGCTTTTGATCAGCTGCAGAAAGGAAACCTGATCTTCTATGAATCAGACCTGACAGAGTGTGGCATCGATATCACAGCAGCCTCAGTTTACTCAGGAGTGTTCACACAGATCTTTAAAGAGGAGAGAGGACTGTACCAGGAGAAGGTGTTCAGCTTCGTCCATCTGAGTGTTCAGGAGTTTCTGGCTGCTCTTCATGTCCGTCTGACCTTCATAAACTCTGGAATCAACCTGATAGAAGAACAATCATACTTCTGGTGGTTGTTCACATTTTTTAGGAATCCAGATTTGAAACATTTCTATCAGAGAGCTGTGGACGAGGCCTTACAGAGTCCAAATGGACACCTGGACTTGTTCCTCCGCTTCCTCCTGGGTCTTTCACTGCAGACCAATCAGAGTCTCCTACGAGGCCTGATGACACATACAGAAAGTAGCTCACAGACCAATCAGGAAACAGTCCAGTACATCAAGGAGAAGATCAGCGAGAATGTGTCTGCAGAGAGAATCATCAATCTGTTCCACTGTCTGAATGAACTGAATGATTGTTCTCTAGAGGAGGAGATCCATCAGTTCCTGAGATCAGGACGTCTCTCCACAGATAAACTGTCTCCTGCTCAGTGGTCAGCTCTGGCCTTCATCTTACTGTCATCAGAAGAAGATCTGGAGGTGTTTGACCTGCAGAAATACTCTCCTTCAGAGGAGGTTCTTCTGAGGCTGCTGCCAGTGGTCAAAGCCTCCAGCAAAGCTCTGTAAGTACATATATAGCAGGATGTGGAGAAATATACTGCTGCTGTTTGTTCTGAGATCAGAGATAAATACAGGTAAAAGCTCAGCCTCATAGAAATTTGAATAAGTCATAAAGATGTGGGTGTAGACACTGAGATATTCTTAATGTGAGACTGTGTTGTTTGATTTTCACTGATCTTCATCTTCCTGAGAGATGTGTCATCAGAAGGAAATGCTGATGGACTGATTACTCTAACGTTTGTTCCTGCAGACATTTAAACATTTGGAACTATTCTTACTTATTTTTATTTACTCTGAGATCTGATTGGGTTCTACAGAGTTGGGTTCCTTTACTAAATAATGAAATAGAGATTTGAACAGTTTCAAAAGTTGCAGGACTTCTGAATCAGATCTTCCAAGATCTCTTGAATTTTGATCCGAGAATCTGGACATTAAACTGATTGCAGTTTGTGGTTTTCAGCATTTCAGTGGACAAGAACAGCTTCAAGATACATGACCATCGAAGTTCAGTAACTGGGAAAAATCAGACTATTGTAATAATGAGATCTGACACGTCTATATGCACTTCTGATATTTGATATTATGGAAAACCCTGGTCTACATTTTCCATTCATACTTGATGATGTAATCCTCAAACTTTTAGAACTTTTTAGAACATCTAGTCTTTGTTGAACATGGCAGCACCTACAGTCTTAGCATTAGCTGTGTTAATGTGAAAGCTTATAATCCTGCAAAACAAACTCCCTGTGAATGTCTTACTTTGTTTATACTCTGGCTTTACACTGCTGCTGTCATTGTATTTTTCTTTTGTGTTCCTCTCATGTTGTGACTGCATCACTTGAAAATATTAAAAAGAAAAACAAAGAAATCAGATCTTGTTAACTCCAGGAATCAGATCATGATCAGATTGTTGGTGTGCATGTAAACAGGCTCATTGATGGTGTGACATAGTTTCACCATCACAAAGCTCATGATGTGCTGATAAATGCTAAGCTCTATTCCTCACTGATTGGATCTGAAGTCAGTCCCACCATCACCCTGATAGATTAGTTCTTCAGGTACATGATGTACTTTGTTGTATGAATCAAATGTTCAGACTGTCACTGATTCTCTGGAAATTCTCAGCCACCATGCTGAATCCTTGTTCACTCATGATGTCTTTGAACATTAAAATCCACCACATGGACACGATAGCAAGGTTAGAAACCTGATTTTCTCTACAGGTGGTCCTTCAGTCGTCATCCACCATGAGAGCTGATTATTTTTTGTCACATATGTTATTTGTGTTTTTCTCTGTAACTTTCTCTCCAGGCTGAGTGCGTGTGGTCTCTCAGAGACAAGCTGTGGACCTCTGTCCTCAGTCCTCAGCTCCCAGTCCTCCAGTCTGACAGAACTGGACCTGAGTAACAACGACCTGCAGGACTCAGGACTGAAGAAGCTGTGTGGTGGACTGAAGAGTCCAAACTGCAAACTGGAAACTCTCAGGTCAGGATTCATCAAACTAAAAGTTTAAAAGAGTTTTTATTCATGAGTAACAAACTTGTGGAAGCTGTTTGTATGAATATCAGATGTATGTGTGTCTCTGATTTAGGTCTCTTACACCACAACCTTTTTCTTCATGGTCCATGTGTGTACAGGTTGCTGCTAAACTAGTAGAACATGCAACAGTCACATGACAGTTAAAGCTGTCATGTGCTTAGGCTGAAACACCAAATCAGTCCTCCTTCTGTTAAATCAGGCAGAATTCAGCCTGTGGCTGAGAACTGCATGCCCCTACAGTTTTTTATTAAAAAGACATTATGCACCAACACATTCACCTCAAATTTAAGAAACACAAACATTTCAGAAAAAAAGACATTTCAAACTGTTTTTCAATTATTCTTTTAATATTTATTATTTCTGCATTTTAGAACAGTTTAATTCGCCTGTTGCCATGTCTTTTAGCAAAAATGTCTACAAAACTATTAAGATCGACTATTTTTGATTCAATACTCAAGACTTCCAAGCTGCTGAGGTGCTC
This sequence comes from Melanotaenia boesemani, assembly GCF_017639745.1. Classification (NCBI taxonomy): domain Eukaryota; kingdom Metazoa; phylum Chordata; class Actinopteri; order Atheriniformes; family Melanotaeniidae; genus Melanotaenia; species Melanotaenia boesemani. Next base: position 342,671 of record NW_024580583.1, on the reverse strand, counting down.
ATTGCTCATGGTGTTTCTTAAGTGAGTCTTGTTTAATGTGAACGCAGAAAAACTGCGTTCACAGGTAATACAAGGTGTTTGCAAAGTTTAAACACTGTGTCAAACATCTCATTATATGGCTCAAGGAAAACTGTAAGCTCCTTCAAACTCTTTGATATTTCCAAGCCACTGTTTTTCTTCCTCTCCAGAAAGGGTTTAACCTGAGGTAACTCATGTTCTAGATTCTCAGAGTAGCAGTTTTATACTGAGGCAAACACAGAAACAGTATTTTTCTCACAAAATGTGGGACTGCATGGATTCAAGGCTTGTTTGTCTTCCATTATAACACAGTTCTCATGAGAAAATCTCTTTATCTCAGAGAGAAGCACATCAATGACTGGAATGAATGAACCTTTATGAAATGACTCTTTATCTGTGTTGCCCTGTTTTTGTACAGTCGGACTAGAAATGTAAAAGCCTTTAAGACTACAGCTGGCGTGACCTGGCAGCCTTGAGGTGCAGCACCTATGTTTCATTGCTCTGCAAGGGTCACCGTTTTCTCCCAAATCTCTTCAAAGGGAGGTCCCTCTCTAACACTGCTCAATGTGTCAACAAGTGAATCAACAAGAGTAACAGCTGTGTCCAGATTCAGTTGAGGGGATTGTAGAACATCTGAAAGAAATTTTACTTCACCAAATGTTTTGGTGAATAATACAAGAAGGCCAACACATTTAAAATCTAACAAACCTCTTGACTCTACATCTCTGGCACCATTTCTGTCTTCTGATATTTCTTTCAGTAGTTGTATGATGGCAGACAATCTGTCCATTACTGTCTTGCAAAACTTCTACCTACTTGCCCACCATGTGTCTATCAGCCTTTGCAGCTCTCTTGGGACTATCCCTGGGAACATCTCCCTTTGTTCCTCTACCACCTTTGGTGCACATATGACCCTGAGACAAACACATACAGTTTCTGCAGAAGAGGAAAGAAATGGTCGGCTTCAGGGAAGCTTTTTACAGTGTCAACTAACACTAAATTCAAGCAATGTGCATTTCAGTGAAAGTAGAAAGCTAATGGAGCCTCTGCTTTAATGCTGCCTGCACACCAGTGTTTTTACCACTCATTACTGAGGCACCATCATAAGCTTGTCCTACCAGGTGGTTTTTGTAATCCAGGTCATACTTTTGCAGTACTTGTTTTATTTGTTTTGTAAGTGCTGCTGCATCAAGACGCTCAGCAGCTTCAAATGTTAGGAAACGTTCACATACCTTTCCTTTGTAATATTACGTAATTACAGAGGACATCTGTTCCTTCTTGCTTATGTCTTTAGTTTCATCAACTAAAATACTGAAAGCATCAGTTTGGGAAACCTCACTTCTTATTGAGATGTGGATCATTTCTGCCAAGCAGTCAATTATTTCATTTTGAATTCCATGACCAAGGTAGGTCGAATTTCGTGGGCCTGTCATTTTCCTTTTCACACGATTATCGTGTTTGGCTAAAAGTTCCATAATGGACAGGAAATTATCTTTGTTCTCACCTTCTGTTTGATTGTGGCCTCGCTTTGCATGATTTAGTGGTGCTGTAAGAAGGAGGGTTTCACCAATAGTTTTATATGTTCCCTGTTTTCCTTCATATTCTGCATTTATGGTCTCTAAAAGAAAGCTGTTGCTTGCAGTTTCCTTCTCATATTCTGCCCAGGCTAACATAGTATTAAGATGTGGGTCAGATCTAGGATGGCTTGAAACTCCATCTTTGTACACGGCCTTCTTCCAGTTACTGAACCATCTACAGAAGTAAACACAGAACCCCCTGAAGAAGGACGACTGAAATGCTGACAGCTGTCTGCTCTGTCTGCTCCAGTAGGCAGAGTCTTTGGCCTGAGAATATTTAGCGAGTTGTGTAAGAATAACACTGTTTATTAAAACTCCGTCTTCTGTCTTCCTGAAGAGTCCTGGAGAAAACCTTCAGTTGTGGCTGTTTTGGTCCATCTGCTCTTGACTGAGAAAGATCTAGAATACAAGAAACAAAATAATTTAACTGGATTTTAGAATGATAAAAGAACAACATTATTATTAGAAACAGTGACAAACTAAGTGTCCTTCATTGTAATTACATTGTAATAAAGGCCCTTCAACTTTTCAGACTATTCTGAACTTCAACTACTGATCAAGGTGCATCATAAAGGTTTTATATAATAACATGAAACGTCTTCACTCAGTCTAAACATGTTTTAACCACAGATTTATTAAGATGATTTAACCTGTAGCCATCCATTCCTCATATTGTGGACAGATAAATTCACTTGTTGGTCCAGGTGCAGGTGGAGTGGCTGCCCTAGCTCTAGCTCAGTGCTCTCTGTGGCTGATCTTGCTCCCTGAAGCTCACTGCAATGCAAATAATCTGTTTCCTGTTCATGTTTGGTCCTTGTTGAGATGTGGCCATGTTCTGAGTCTGAGTGTCGGTCATGCTGTCTTGCTGCCCCTCCCTCAGCTGCATGGTCATCCTCCTCCTCACTGCTGTTGGGAAGCTGTAACTGCAGTCCCTCTGCTGTCCACTGACTCTGTTCTGAGCTTACTTTCTTAGAAAATATGATGAAATGTTTGGTACGACGGACTTTCTCTTCATTGTCTGCAAATGGACATGGAAGCACACTTCACTGACAGCAGTCAGCTTTCACACTGACTAACGCTGCTCACAGACGATGCTAACTTCTGTTAACATCACTCTCAGCTGTTTGAAAACCATCCTGGAAAGCCATGAAAACATTAAGGCAGATATTCTGACAGTTTGGCATAAAACTGCAAATGAACCATAAGTTCAGCTCCACTGACTGAGCAGAGATCGCGTCGGCGACTCGACATACAGTCGACTGAGAAGCCACTAGCAGTTACTTTATGTTTTATATTTCATTTTAATTTCACACTGCTCAATGCATCTCTTGTATGAGGAAAAATTAACTTTAAAACCAAGATAAAGTGTATGAAACTGTACTTACAAAGCAGTTTTTTCCTGTTAATTTTTTTATGAGGGAAGTTGTAATGTGGTTTAAACCCGGGTTGTAGCATGGACTTATTAGCATCCAGCGCCTTCTCTCAAAATACTGTAAGATTGAACGTGTTGTGTTAAACTTGGAAATGACTGTAGCTAAATTAAACTTCAAGTATCATTGTAACCTGTCCATCAGAACAGCATACCTCTTTGTAAACTGTGTTCTTTCCATGTATTCCACCTATCATAACAGCGTTCATATCTATGTCGTGTTGGTAAAGTAGTCTAAACCGACAGACGATGCTATACTCTTTAGACAAGGTATACCAAACTGACTGAACACCGGCACAATGAAACTTCCAGCATTATCGTACTTAGCGGTTAGCTGGCTGGTCTGTTAGCTTCCAGGCTAGCAAGCTGCTGCTGCTGCCTGAGTCTGCGAAGGTAGAAGAAGATACAGGGAACGGAGAAGCCGGAAGAAAATTAGAGTCAGAATATGTGAAGAGACGGAGTGAACGACAGAAAAGATTAAATTTTATTAAATCATGCTTCTTTCAATTCAGCTAAACCTACGACCGCACTGCTCCTCCGTCTGCTCCTCCGTCTGCTCCTCTGTAAAACTGAACTGGAAAGTGTAACTCATTGTTTTATGGATGCAGTTGTTATGAAACTGGCATCCAACAAATCCCCTGGTTGTGACGGTCTTACAGCAGACTTTTATAAATTCTCTTGGAACGACGTTAGACTCCTTATATTTCATACAATACAGGAATACTGTTACGACCCAGTTCAGGGGTATGAGAGGCGTAACAAAAGAAGAGAACTGCAGACAGATGTTCATGGCATAAGCTAACAGATCTTATTGGAACAAGTGGAAATGGAGAACAAACAAAACATACAGTCGACTGTGAAGCCACTAGCAGTTAGTTTATGTTTTATATTTCATATTAATTTCAAGCCAGTGGAGAGCGATTAGCAGCGGAGTGACATGAGCTCTTTTGGGCTGGTTGAAGACCAGACGTGCTGCTGCATTCTGGATCATGTGCAGAGGTTAACTGAGCATGCAGGCAGGCCAGCCAGTAAGGAGTTGCAGTAGTCAATGCGTGAAACGGTAGGGTCTGATCCTCCTGATGTTGTAGAGAGCAAATTGGCAAGATCGAGCAACCTAGGCAACATGGTCCTTAAAGGTCAGCTGGTTGTTTACCATGACACCAAGATTCCTGGTAGAAGATGTAGGCACAAGAGAGACAGAGTCAAGCTGCTCCTCCATCTGCTCCTCCAATGAGCCCCAGGTGGCGGCAATGAGTGGCAGCTGTAACACATGCATAGAAAAAAAAAGAATTACTGCCAAGCATGAAACAAGGGCTTATAACACTAATCCCAACACATGGTAAGGACAAAGACTACTGGACACCCTGAGACCAATCACACTGTTAAACACAGAGTAGAAACTCTTATCAGGAAACTTGCAGCAAGACTTCAGACCGGTATAAGTCAGATCATCAGTGAAACACAATCTGGCTTCCTTGGTGGAAGAATAATTTACAATAACATCAGGTTGGTCCTGGACTTCACTGCCTACAGTGACATGTTTACAGGAAGTGGCTACCTTCTATTCCTGGACTTCTAGAAAGCTTTGATTCAGCTGAACATCCTTTCATTTTAGAAACGCTTACAGAATTTGGCTTTGGAAATAAATGTATTGATCTAATTGATATGCTACACAATGACATCAACAGCTGTGTAGCTTTGGAGGCCGGTACATGTCAGAGGTTTCCAGTCAGGAGGGGATCAGACAAGGATGCAACACCTCACCCTCGCTGGTCATAATGGTTGCTGAGCTGCTGGCTATCAGTCTTACAAACAATGGGGTTGAAGGTATTAACATTTTGGACAGAAATGTTTTGATAAGCCAATTTGCAGACGACACAACACTGTTTTTAGAAGATGAGAGAGAAATTCCCATTGTACTTGTGTACTGTTGCACCCAATGTGACTTTTGTCCTATACTGAGATTCACAGCCAGCTAAACTCTCCCATGTAATGCTTCCTCCAAAGAACAGACAGGTGTTGTAGTTGAACAAGATTTACTACACGGAAGTGTGAAACTGAAATAGACAAATAAAAGGAAGAACACAATTTAGCACACCTAGGGCATCAATGTCATATTCAGGAGCTACATATATTAGCATGTTATTTTCGCTCAAATTACATGAATACAGTAGGACAGAACTTCTCAAGATATACATAACAAAGCACACAAGAAAATACAATATGCGGCAGTGACTATATAAATAATGCAAATCAAGTTACGAATCAACATAATAATCAGCTAAATATAGTCTAACAATGTGACAAACATGTGAACTTACTTATATTGCCACTCAAAGGGCTAGGAACAAACGGATGGCTGGACATAAAGAATGAGCCTTCAGCCTGGCAAGCACACCACCATTCTCATTACCCATAGAAATGGTGCATCACTTCCTTTTATTTATTATAGGCTGAAGCTGCTGTACTAAACCTGCATGGAAAGGGCCATGCATAAAGAACTGTGCCCCCTAGAGGCCCAAACATGTGCAAACATATTCAACCGTTCCAATACAACTTGAATTTATGAACCAGTTTTCTAAGACACCAGCTGTAAAATGAAATACTGATAAATGTGAGATATTTACTCTACATGACCAAACAGTTCAGTCAGTTTGTAATATCACAATTAAAACTGGAGTAAAATATTTGTGTATCACCATCACAAAAACACAAGAAACAAGAGAAAAAGAGAGCATATAAAAAACAGAAAAAATTAAATCTATTCTTAATTCATGGCTTCAAAGGGACACAACTCTATGTGGAAGAGTGCTCCTAACTAAGATGGAAAGTTTATCAGGTTATTTATCCTGCATTCTCACTGGAAATCTCTGACAAGATAATCCAACAGATTAACAGAATTAATTTCAGCTTTATTTGGAAAAATAAATGCCACTATATAAGAAAAGCAGAGTGAAAACCAGCGAGGACGGTGGTGTAAACCAGGGGCGGTTCTAGGATCAGAGGTTTAGGGGGGCTGAGAACCCAGACAGCTGCCCGGCCAGACTAGAGAAATTTCACCATTTTATACATTTTAACACAATTTCATTCACACATTTGTGAAAGAAAAGCAAAACACTTTTTGGTAAAGTCTGTGACTAAACCATCAAATCTGATAAAGGTTATTTAAATGCTGAGCCACAGCAGAAGAGGAATGGATGGAATCATAAAAGAAACTTATTGTAACTCTAATTTCTGGAGGAAGATGACTCAGTCTGATACAGCAGCTCCTCAACATACATAAACAGTACGGATGTTTCCGGTGTAAACCAGCCCCCTATAGCAAGAACCAGAAATACCAAGAATGGACCTTGGGTTTGTTTTTATGTACTTTAATTTGAAATACAACACACAGCATGTAAACACATTAACATAAATGTACTTTTTCAGTCTATTTATTATATGATACACTAATAAAAAAATACACTAAAAAGTGCTTGAAATCTACATAATATTAATTGCAATATACTACTACTACTAATTATAATAATAATAACACAGTAATAAAAGAGAGGCAACCCTGTCGATGGTACCATGTCTGCATGTATGTTATCTTGTGTGGATACTGCAGATTATTACTTGTATGTGGCCTCATTGGTAAATCTGTGGATTACTTTCTGGTGTTCAACTCTCTCTTCTTACCGGCTTCTTCCTGACCTTCCTCTCTCTCCTCTCCTCCTTTTTCATCTGTCGCTCTTTGGACTGATGATCATACACAAATAGATTTTATTTAACTCGGTGAAAACATTGTATGAACAAGATAAATACTATTAATAATACTAATAAATAAAGTCCTCTCTGCTCCTCTCTCTCTTTGTACCGTCAACCAAAAGGAAAATAACCGAACGATGTGTTTTATATCTAATAAGAGATAAAAATACTGATACACTGATCCAACTTACAACAACTTATTACTTATTCTTGATAGACAAAACATTTGATCTCTTACCTGAACCTGGCTCTGTTTTACAAAAATAACATTTTATGTCCATGATGAGTCTGTGTGTCTGTACACACACACACACACACACACATACACAAAACCAGGGTTATAATGTTAATGTGCATCCAGTCAGTTAGCTGGTCAGCAGCATCTTGGCTTTAATATGAACACATGCACATACATAACAGCAGCTTCTCTCATTCCAGTTCAAACAGAGGACAGTGGTACTGACCACTGCTAACGTTTCTTAGCTAGAAAAACGTTGGCTAACTCCTACCTACCAACATAAAGAGTAACCTAAGCTTAAATGCAGCAAACATGAGGACTGCTGATGATAAGAATGTGTTGGTATTGAGTGGTAGAAGTTAAGAATTGTGCCACATCTCCTGGTTTAAGCCAGGTTCTTCCACCACTACAGCAGACACTCAGGAAGGCAGCATCGCTCTGTGCAGAGAGCTCAGAGCCCGAGGTGGGGAAGGCAGGCGGGATCACGCCATTTTAGAGAAAACAAGAATAATATTTTTCTTGTTAAAATATTATGTTTCAACCAAGCACAGTATGGTTTTTACACATTTCTAGTTTATTAAAAAAAAAACTAGAAATGTTAGGGGTGCTGGGATTCAGTTTAGGGGTTGTTATGTAGATAGATGAGCAAACCAGTTGGTTTAGGAGCTTTACGGTAAAAAAGATGGTGTATGGGTCAGAATACAGGGAGGAGGCAGATGGAGTATCTTTATCTTGAACTGTGGGTCCAGCTCCGTTTATTTACAGTAGTTCAGCTCAGCAGTGTCATACCAGTCCTGCACCAACAAGCAGACATCAGTCAGTAACTGGACTCAATATTACAGGCTGTGTTACACAAGCATGATACACACAATACCCTCAAGCAGACCTGCACTAAACAGTAACATAAACCAGCAGGTCTGAGGATAAACATCCCCCTGCCTGAAGAAGCCCAAGCAGCTAACTGGTCCCCACATAATGTCAGCATTACTATTAAGGACCGTCTCGCTGGCTGGACTAATCCAGATGGCGCGTTGGCGCCACCTGGTGGCCAGCGTGGGTATACGTCCACGGCAGCATGTGTCGCTCACGCTCTCCCGTCATGAACATGGCACCGTGTCTCCTTTCCTCCTAACGAAACCCTCACCTGCACCGTGGAAGAACACGGATATCTAGGCAGACTTATGGAAGTGTCTGCTGACTAACACCCATACATCCACCTAACAGAGACTCCGCCCTGTTACGGGTAAATGTCTGAGCTTAACTTTGCTCGTATCAGATAGAACTGAGCCAACAAGAAATCCTCACTTTCCTCATCAACTTAACACTCAGGATAATGAACCAGCTGACATAAACCTCTGTAGGACGTCTCACGTAGGCAGAGGAGAACTTCTACAGCAGAACTCGTCTGCTTCACTCGTGGCTAAAACCGGAACAAACCCCAACTCTACTACGTCACTTCCCTCCCACTGTCACAGAGGCTCAGTCCTACACACCCACAACCCAGTCTTTACTACAGGGGCTTCAGCCCCCACAATGGGCTAGAAACGCCTCTGGTGTACACGCCATAGACTTTGCTGTAATGAAAGGAGCTTTAAAACTTAAATGCTTAAATTTCTTTACTAGACACAGAGATTCCTTCTGGTTCTACATTCCCAGGACAGTTTTCCAAAAAATGGGAGATACTGACTTTGTACTACGATGTGACGATGATGTACGCAAACTACCTGCAAATGATCAGATTTCCACCAGCAAGTTCTCCTCTACTGGAAGTTATTGTTCTGCCATCATGTTACACCACACAATAAACCCCTTTGGAACAACCGATGCATCCTATGGAATAGAAAACCAATGTTCTTAAGAACTCGGATGGAAAGGGAATCTGGTCTATCACCCACCTAATGGACGATACAGGTGAACTATTAAATGATCCAGATTCCTGTAATTAACTGAAATTTCACTGCACAATTCAAGAGTATGATAAAGTTAAAAGCAGTTCCCATTACTGTGAGAAGAATGATCCAACAAACCAGGGAGCGTTCTGATATTCCAGTAGAACTCAAGCCGCTCTGGATCAGCGGCGACACTTGAACAGTTTGACTTCAATAACAGATTCATTGGAAACGGCTTAACAGCCACTATTACCCTTTCCACTTAAAAAGAAAGGACATTCTTAAGGACGATGATACAGAAACATCAGGAAAAGATATTTGTCTCATCCACTTCTACCTACAACTAAAGAAGTGTCTTTAAAATCCTAAATGGAATATTCCCATCACACAACTTCCTACATGAGAAATTTAACTTGGAGAACAACTCATGTGGATTCTGTGAGACAGAAATGGAAACAACAGAACTTATTTTTCTACTGCAAACAAGCGTATGAATCTCAGACGTCTTTCAAAGTGGCTTCACTCAGAAAATATCCCAGCGCCCCTCTGAATATGTGCTGAGTCACTGCTGGAACATTAAAGGAGAAGAACTTGGAATTTCTTGGGAATAACTTGATCTGCTGGCCAAACATTTTATTCATAGATGTAAATCTGCCAGAACTAAACCCACTTTAATGGTTGGAAGAATGAAGTGAAAATCTTCTCAGAATGTCTTTGTAGAAAATGAAAAGAAGCCAAAGACTTCTTTCCTGGATGGACTTGTTCATGTTACTAGGCTGAGACCCACCTGCTGTTTGTTCTTAATCCCCTTTCTGTTCTCCTTTATGTTATTCCTCTGAGTTCAAGAGCCGCCTTAACACATAGAACATGGATAACATGGATATAGTGGCTTTTCCCACATGTTTGTAGACATGTTGTAAAGCAATAAAGCTTTATTAAAAGCAGCTTGTTTTCTGGTTCCAGACAGTAAAGCATGTTGGAAAGAAGGTGAGAACGATGTTTTGTGCAGAACAACTCATGAAATGAACATAGAAGGAAGAACATCGTTACTTAGTTTGAACCAAAGAAAAAAATGATGCACTTTTGTCCATCTTTATATTTTAGGAGGAAAATTCCACATCCATAAAAGTACATTTCACAATCCAACAGCAGCATTTAAGCTGTTTCTGATTGAAGCTGATTTTTACTTTAAGTCTCTAAAACTGATTTCTAATCAGAAATGCAGATCAATAATTAATATTCATTCACAGCTTTTCAGCCAATAAACTGTCACAATTACTATTATTATATATAGAATATTATGAAGTCTGTCACGCCAGTTTTTCTTTCATTTCTATTTCTATTTGTTTACTTTCTATACTTTATTTTATTTTCTACTTTATTTTTCCTCTTCATTCCGTTTCTTTCTTCATGTGCATCTTGTACAAACTGGACTGGATTTACTTTCACTGTCTGTTTATTGTTTGTCAGGTTTGAATAAAGCATGAAAACAATGAAGACACAAAGCCAATAATGTGAGACAGGTCCAGTTTCTCTGAACATCTGATGACGTTCAGCTTTAGTTTCACAGCAGTTCTCTCAGAGTTTCTGTCATACGTGTTGTTTTCTGCAGCCTGTCAGGATGTCTGATCACAGAGGAAGGCTGTGCTTCTCTGGCCTCAGCTCTGACCTCCAACCCCTCCCATCTGAGAGAGCTGGACCTGAGATACAACCATCCAGGAGACTCAGGAGTGAAGCTGCTGATGGCTGCACTGAAGGATCCACACAGACTCAGGTATGGAGAGGCTGCTGCAGCCACACAATGTCTGATAGAGGAGGAAGATCTGCAGACATTTTCTCTGTCCTTCACTCAGTCCTGCTTCATGCTGGATATGAGTGTTATATGAACCATCACACATGTAGGAGCCTTTTTCCTTTGCTCACAGCAGATATGTGAGTAGGAGAGTCTCCAAGGAGAACATCTGCAGGAACAACAGTGATAACTGTCTGTTGCTCAGAGTTTCTTCAGTCTGGAAACATCTCTGCAGGTTAAAGGGACATTCTGTCATAGAAACATCTTTTCTGTCCTCTGACCCTGGATCAGACACAGAGATGCTCCAGGAAATGTTAGCTTAGCTTAGCTTAGCACAGATATTTATAAAAGCGTGTGAACAGTCATGTTCTTGTAAAGTTCTCTTTAGAAATCAGTCCATGTGGAAACGTGCACGTGTTGATCAGACCTGTATTCCTACCTCTGTATAGATACATTTAAACACATGATGGATGAAAAGCTTCCCATGAATGATGATGCTCAGTGATTCTCACACTTACTGGAGGCTCCTGATGCTGAATCACAGCAACAGACCCACAACATGAATTTAGATGAGACACATATAGAGCAGGAAGTATTCTGGTCCCTGAAGACTCGTTCTGTTAGAGTAAGCAAAGTTGACAGTTTAAAGTTAACAGTTTAAACTTTCTCCCTTAAGGATGGGTAATGATTTGTTGTCTCACCCACCCTGCAGAGGACAGGATGTGGTGGTCACAGCTCTGTGTGAAAAGGGTCATAAAGTGTTGTATGCTAATGTGCTTCCCTGTTTGAAGTTTGCGAGAACTTTGCTTGCTCTTCTGAAGTGTGATAGCTGCTCAATAAAAAGGGGGCACTGGGGTTGAGACTTCGGAGTTGACACCAGACACTCTCTGAGTGCTGAACCACAGTCTCTCCCCATCGCGATGAAGCTGACTTCACTCTGAGTTCTTTGTGTCTTATTCTATGATGGAAAAATACCCATCACGTTCCCTCTAGATTCTTTCATTCATGTCGTCTTCTGTTGGTGCCGGTGCTCCGTGCAACGTCACACATGAGTGTCGTTGCAGTTTTTATCAGTTTCCTTCAATTAGCTGCACACAGCTGATCACAATGATGGAGACAGTCAGTGGAGCCCCTCCCCCTGATCTGATCTGAAAAGAGGAGTTAGACAGGAAAACACAAGTTCTTTACTTCTTTATGCTCCTGAAGTCTGGCTTAGTGTTTGATGATCTGGACTCATAATGAGGACATGAATGAAAATGACTGAGAGAGTCACTGGATTTCTGTCCAGACTTTGTCACTTTACACTCAATATTCACTCAGCAGTCACATGACTTAAATGTAGGTTGTTTTACCAGAAAATGCAGCGTCATGCTAAAGATTTCAGACCTGCCGGTGGACTGGATTCCTGTGGGACTGGATCAGGAGTCTTCCTGTATCAGTGCTGCTGATCAATGGTGTAAATAGATGATAAGGACCTACTGGAGCCACTAGGAGGCGGAGTAGAGCCCTACTGTCCTGTACGAATGGACTGACCTGGGTGACACTAACATAGGAATACACTCCATAAACTTGGTCCTCGCAGTCTTATGCATCGCAAAGAAAACTATTCTTGTGAACTGGAAAGATAAGAATAATTTGTCTATCCAGCAGTTTAGAAATTTCCTGTTAGATCACATCAGCATTGAGACAATGTCTGCCTCCTCCAGGAACCAATCAGATGACTTTCATTCCCTCTGGTCCCCTGTGACTGGCTACATCACCTAATGTAGGTGGAGGATTGCGGCTTCGCTTGGATGGGGGTGGATATGGGTGGGGGGTCCTTGGTGGCTTCGGGTCTCCGGTTGTCTCCTGGGTGGGGATCTCGGCTGCTCCGCTGCTGGGTCGGCTGGGGGTTCCGGTCTGGGCGGGCGGCATTGGGTGGGCGGTGGGGGGTGGCTGCCGGGGTGCCTGGGTCGGTGTCCGTCGGCCCCTGGCCGGGTGGCCGGTCGGGCCCGGGGTGGGCCGGGTGGGGGCCCCGGGCTCTGGGGTGTCGGGTCTCCCCCCTCTCCTGGGGGTGGGGGGGTCTGCCGCTGCTGGGGGGGGCTGGGCCCTTCCGGATGTGCCGTGCTGGGGGTTGGTCCGTGCCCTGGTGCTTGGTCGCAGCCCCGGAACCTGGGTGGGGGTGTGTTTATATATAGGTGGGTGTGTGTGTGTGTGTGTCCGTAGGTATGCTGGTGTGTGGGTGGGTGTAGAGGGATGTGTGTGTGGGAGGATGGGGTAGGTGTGGGAGAGTGTATGGTGGAAGGATGGTGAGTGTGTGGGAGTACAGAGTATGTGAGGGTTGAATGGTGTATGCGTGGGAGGATGAATGGAGGAGTGGAAGGAGAGTGTGTGTGTTTGTGTGTGTGTGTGTTGGTCTGGGGGGGGGGGATCCAACACATCCACACAGGTTTCTCTGCGCGTGTTCTTGAATACAGCAGTTTCACTTATATCTATTATCATATTTTTTTTTCTTTTTTTTATTATTTCTGTTCTTATTATTATTATTGTTACTATTATCAACTAGTTGGGTAATGACCTACTGGCTAGGATGATCTTAGCTATATATGTTGTAAGTAGTATGGATTACATGGTCTTCTGTATGATGTTTCAAGTCCCCACCCGCACTCCCCACACCCTTTCTGTCCCTCTCTCTCCCTTCCCTCTTCTTTCTACTTTCTTTTCTCTCTCTCTCTCTCTCTGTCCCCTCCGGTCGAGTCCAGCATTAAGAGTCTGATTTAATAAAGTTTTTCATGTCATCAAGAGGGACTTTATACATGTGGTATAAATCCCTGCTTGATAGAGTAAAATTGCCCAGCACCAGACGGCAGCCAGACAATCATTCTGTTTGCAACGATGCTGGACAAGACAGGTTAAAAAAAAAAAAAAAAAAAAAAAAGAAAAAAAAAAAAAGGAATGGACTGATAACCACTGATAATGCTGCTTCAGTGATAACGACTGGATCGGGTGCTGGAGGAGGTGATGGAGATGGCAGTGTGTGTGTGTTGTGATGAAGATGATGATTGTGGCATGACGAGGGTAGGGCCTTAATAAGTAGCTTCGTTGATAAAAAGGTGTGACAACGCCACCCAGGGGAATTTCACCCCCGGGAACCTTCTAGCTCTTAAAAGTAAGAGCTAGGTTGATATCATGAGCAGAGTCCGTTCCAATTCACAATAATCTTTATTTAAACAATCAAAGTAAAATGAACTGTCGGCGGGTATTTAACAATAAAACTAAAGACACAGGTTGTGGGGAGGGCAACCATTCCCAACATTAACCAAATAGGGGAAAACAAGACAAACTCAAACCAAACCACCAGTGTAGACACATCAACCGTGCTCAAACGACCACCACCAGGAAGGGGAATGTTGCTCGGAGCCCACAGTACCTGTACACAAAACACAGAATTAAAAGTACGCCACCGACAGTTATACTAAAATCTAATAGAAATACGCCATCAAGCAGGACAACAAAGAAAAGGTAAACTTCAGCGCCACAAGTCCAGTGTAATCCGTCCAGCGTAATCAGTCCAGGCACGCCAGAACAGCAGGGCTGCCGATGATCACTTCGCCGAGTCGCCACCTATATCCGTGCCGGCAACGCGCCGTGCTATCCGGAGTAGAGGAGGAGGGGCAGCCACTGGTGCAATCCCTGCGGCTATACTCCTGCTCACACACACACACCCACCCACACACACAGGATTGATCAAAACAATTCTTCACTGGTGCAAAACTTATGACAGGGCAGACTCACCACATCCAGGTACCAGCCGCAGCGCGATCACTCCTGTCCACAACCGCGCTTGCCCACAGCTGCGAGTGTGGGAGGCCTAGTTAGCAAGTTAGCCTACACTTCTGCTAAGATGGATATTAGTTGCGGCTTACCTTTTAGGAATGTCCTCCTGCACCCAGCCACGCCAACCTGCCACTGCAGCCACCAGGCAAAGAGGAGGCGAATTCCTAAGCTTCCTATCCCCTGTGCTTTTATACTCTCCCAGCGCCACCAATGTAATAAGTGGTGGTGCTGGCAGCACAGTGCCATCCAGTGGCGAGGAGGTATTAACCCTCCTGTCACATGCACCCCCACATTTTGCATCGTCGACCCGACGATGAACCAACCCAAACCTCAACACCAGGGCCTAAAGGCAGCAAACTGTGTGCAAATTGCTGGATTAGCAGGCTCCTGAGCTGGTCTGGCCCGGGGTTCCACAGAGCGCGGGAGATGGTACACATTAGAGTGGTGTCCAGCAGTTGAGCGACCAGTTCGGCGCACAGCCTGCTGGCTGGAACTAGGCTGATCATCCGCTGGCACCGACTCCCCCCCCACTCTCTGTGTTTCAGGGACAGGCCCTGCACTCACAGAACCTATTGCGGGGCCTGACCGATGTACCACAGGGTTTTCAGAAACCAGAAGCCACACGTCGCCTTCACTGGAGCTGTTACTCCCATCCAAGTCCACCACTCTGGTGGGGGGCAGGATCGTAGATGCAAGGGTCCCCAGTTCAGGTTGAATCACAGCTTTCAACATGTCCCGATGTACCGTTCGAACCTTTTGTAGATCATGTGCAGGAGCTACTGTATACACGGCCCCATGGCCAGATGGAGCTTTAATAATCTGGTGGACCACAGGACTCCAGAGGTCCTGGATCTTATGCCTCCCCTTTGCTCCGTGGTCCCTCAGATAAACCATCTGACCAACAGGGAGAGGCGCATCACGCACCTGCAAATCATGTCGCCGCTTTCGATGGCTAGCAGCGACCTGCAAACGCTCCCGAGCGCCCTCAAATGCGACCTGCAATCTGGCCTGATGTTCAGCAACCCAGTCCTGTACCGCACCAGAGGTTGGGTTCTCCACTCGGCCCAGCAGGAAGTCTACTGGCAGACGAGGTTCCTGTCCAAACATTAGAAAAAAAGGTGACTCCCCAGTGCTCTGATGGGGTGTAGTGTTATAACAAAACAGCACCTGCGGCAGACATGAAGCCCAGTCACATTTCCGCGAAGCTGGCAGTGTTCGAAGGAGGTTATGCAAAGTTCTATTAAACCGCTCACATTGGCCGTTACCTGCGGGATGGTAGGGAGTGGTGTGAGATTTAACAACACCATAAAGTGAGCAAAGCTGTGCAATAAGGGAACTTTCGAAGCTCCGACCTTGGTCAGAATGCAGACGACTCGGAACACCAAACTTATAAAACCATTCCGAGACCAGAATCTGGGCTACAGTGGGAGCCCGCTGGTCTCGTGTGGGAATCGCCACGGTAAATTTACTGAAAACGTCGGTCATGATGAGGACATTCTCAAAGCCACCTCTAGAAGGCTCTAACAAGGTGAAATCAATGGCTAGAACTTCGTTAGGACGTCCAGCCAATAAATGACCCATAAAACTACGGGGCCCGTACCCAGAGTCCTTGGAAATCTGACACCGCTCACACTGCTGGACCCATGTCTTAATGTCCGAAGACATGCCCGGCCAGTAACAGCGCTGTCGGACCAATTCTGTGGTCCGTTCAATGCCCTGATGACCATGCTCTTGATGCAACTGAGTCAGGACGTCCCTTTTAAGGACTTCGGGCAACAGGAGCTGGAGAAATCCTTCCCCCCCATCTGGGCGAAATACCTGGCGAAAGAGGACCCCATCCTTCTCCACCAACCGCTCCCACTGACGCAGCAGAGCCAAAGCGGATTTAGACAACTGCAGTCTCTCAGTAGGGGTAGGTGGAGCCTTCCGCTGCCAAAAAGCCCACACCTCTGCAAGGAGGGGATCCCTGCCCTGCAACAACCGCAGATCTGACACCGAGTGGACAGGGAGGGCAGAGACCAGCGACTGACATGCGCTCACCTCTGCACAGAACGGTGGTGGAGAACTCTGTCGCAGGTTAAGGGGGAGCACGGTGCCCGGCAAGCTAGATGGAAGTGCTTGCGAGCCTGGGACATACTGCCGTGATAACGCGTCCGCGTTCCTGTTACAACGGCCTGAACGATATTTTATAGAAAAGTCAAAGTCAGCCAGTTGTGCAACCCAGCGATGCTCAATGGCCCCCAACTTAGCAGACTGAATGTAACTTAGCGGGTTGTTGTCCGTATACACAATGCATTTGTGTCCCAACAGATACTCCCTGAATTTTTCTGTCATGGCCCACTTTAGTGCCAGAAATTCCAATTTCATGGAACTATAGTTTGACATATTACGCTCTGGAGGCCGAAGACCTCGGCTGGCATATGCCACGGGCCGCACGCCCTGATCCGTCTCTTGTGAAAGAACCGCGCCCAGCCCACCGTGGCTAGCATCAATCTCCAGAATGAATGGACAGGAAAAGTCAGCATAGGTCAGTACGGGGGCTGAAACCAGCCGAGACTTCAATGCCTCAAAGCTTTCCTCGCACTGAGGTGTCCACAAGTCATCCAGGGCCTGACGTGACCCTTTTGACTTGGCGCCTACCAGGCTAGCCACCAATTTATGCAGGGGACTAGCTAGCTTAGCAAAGCCCTCCACGAAGCGCCGGTAGTAGCTAGCAAAGCCTAAAAATGAGCGCAGCTCTGAGACATGGCAAGGGCGTTGCCACTTGGCTACCGCCTCAATTTTTTTCGGGTCTGTGGAGACTCCATGACTTGAGATAATGTGCCCCAAATAGCTCACCTCCTGCTGAAAGAAGGCACATTTCTCCAGTTTCGCCTTAAGACCTTCCCTTTTCAGCCGGTCAAGCACAATTTCCAGTCTCTGCAGATGCTGTGCGACAGAGGATGAATAGACGATGATGTCATCTAAATAAAGTAGCAGGGACTGACCCTGCTGATCACCAAACATCCTCTGCATCAACCGCTGGAAGGTACTTGGAGCATTGCAAAGACCGAAGGGCATGCGGTTGAACTCAAAGAGGCCAAAGGGAGTGCAGAATGCAGTCTTAGCCCGGTCTTTCTCAGCCACAGGGACCTGGTTATAACCACTAGCCAAGTCAATAGTGGAAAACCAGCGTGCCCCGGACAGCACATCTAGACTCTCCTCGATGCGAGGCAGGGGAAAAGCATCCTTTCTGGTCTTACTATTAAGGCGGCGGTAGTCCACACACAAGCGTAGACTCCCGTCTTTCTTTCTCACCAAAACAATTGGTGAGGCATATGGACTGCTACTTTCCCTGATTACCTGAGACTCCAAAAGTTGGTGAATATGGGCCTTTACTGCCTCATAGTCTGAGGGAGGAATGCGCCGATACCTCTGCCGGACCGGAACATCATCCACCAGAGGGATTTCGTGAGACAACAGGCTAGTACAGCCCAAATCACCGTCATGTGCTGAAAACACTGACCGATACTTCTCGAGTAAAGATTTAGCACTAGCCTGTTCCTCTTCTGGTAGCACAGACAGATCCAGCATGTCCAGTTCGCTTGACCTAGTGTCCGCCACAGTTTGCAATGAAATTGTTGCCGTTACCGACTCCACTTCAGCCACGCCAGCCGGCAGGCTAACAACCTGTGCCACATGTAACACTCCCAACCCAGTCCGTGGGTAGAGGAGAACCTCGGTTGTCCCCACATTAACCACTGGGACGTACACCGTACCCTGGACAACCTGTAAGAGGCATGGGGAGGCCAAGAGCCCAGCAGGTAAACCTGACTCTAGGGGCTCAAACAGCACATTCTGGCCAGCTAATTTTTCAGAGCAAGTGCCCGCTACAAACTTCATTACCCCTCCCGGTATGCGTACTACACGCCTTCCTCTGACTCTCACTGAGTGAGTAGGGTCCCCCTGGATTGAGGCAGACGACTGGTGGTACTGCTGCAGTGCTGCCACAATTGGACCAGGAGCTTCCGAAATGGAAGTGGAGTCAAAGAGGGACTGACCGAATGTACTGAAAAGTTCCTGGTAACAGCGGCGAATAACATTCATCCCCAGAACCCCGGGGACGGAGGAAACAGCACTAGGGGGGTCTTTTACAACAAGGATCCCACAGCTGGGTATCACCTTGCCACACAACTCCACATCTAGCTCCAAATAGCCAATATATGGAATAGCCAAGCCATTTGCCGCTCGTAGCTGTAGCCAATGACACGACTGCAGCCGCTCACCACCCCAGGGTGCAAACTGTTTCTGAAAGAAACTTTCTGTCATAGTTGACACCATAGAACCCGTGTCCACCAGGCAGGTCACCTCCACCCCACCAACTACAACACAAATTGTTGGACAGGGTGCAATCAAATCTGTACCTACACCCTTCTGTGAGCCTAAAGACTCCCCCTCTGAGCTGTGGCTCCGCAGCTCAGCGGGCTTCAGTTTTCCGACTGATTAGAGGGCCCGGAAAAGGGAGCAGTACCTGGATTAAGTCCCGCCACAGAGTTCCCCTGCCGCCGCGGGAAAGCTCGCTCATTCTCACACTCCCGTGCAAAATGACCTGGCTGCTGACACCGGCGACAGATTAGGGACCCATGACGGGGAACCTGCTCACGAGGGCGAGGGGCCTGCAGAGAGGCAACAGTCTGTGCAAGCTGATTGAGCTGCTCCTGTTGTTGTTTCAGAACATCCATCAGCTCACTCAACGTTGGCTCAGATGGACTGCTCCGACGAGCAGGCTGGAGGCGGCCCTGCACTGCATACTGGAGGCCATAAGCCGATGGCAACGAACAGCTACGTGGTCTTCCACCACCTGGAAGACCCTCTCTCTCCCATCTAATAGCCTCGCTACGGAGCTCCAACATAGTGGCTCTAGGTTGTTGCCGCACAAGCTGTTTAAGTTCCCTGCGAAGCGAGCTATCACAGACATGCTCAATGAACTGGTCCCTAAGCCAGACACCAGCATTAGGTACGCCATCAGGTGCATTCTGCTTTACCCGGTCCATCAGCGCCATGAGAGCCAAAGAAAACTCATGCAAGGTCTCCCCTTCCTGCTGATGTCGAGAAAAAAAAGCTTGTTGTAAAGTGACATAAGACTCCGTACATCCATAAAGTTCTTTTAGGATGTCAAGAACCTGGACTGGGTCACTTCGCTCCCCACTAGAGCGAAACTTAATCTCCTCCTTTGCCTCCCCCTCCAAATGATCAAATATAAACAAGGCCTGGTCTGCAGCAGCAAGGTGGCGGGCACGCACACACGCCTGCATCTCTTCTATCCACTCGGCTATTCCCATGCCAGTCTTACCATTAAACATGGGACACCTTCGGTCTCTAGGAATTACCACCAAGCGCTCCGTCATAGGGCCAACACTCACCGCCGGGGCATCGCTTGCCGAAGGAGATGAGGCACCGCTAGCACCCACCTGGAGGGCTGCCTGCTCCCGCCGCAGCCGTTCATTGTCAGCCTTAAGCTGCACCATGAGCTCCCTCAGCTGCTGCACCTCCTCCTCCATGATGAACACCGCCCACCACACCGAGCTCACGTGAGGATATGACTTGGGGTTCCCTGATTCCAACCCTGCTGTTCTGGCTGCACCAAAGAAAGAAAAAAACAAAATTAAAAACCACAAAACACACAAAAAAACAAAAAACAAGGGAAGAAAAGAAAAAAAAAAAAAAAAAGCAAAAAAAGCAAAAAAAAAAAAAAAAAAAAAAAAACCCACTATGGAATGACTCTGCCCCTTAAATATTCATCCTGCCGACAACGCCAGAATGTGGCATGACGAGGGTAGGGCCTTAATAAGTAGCTTCGTTGATAAAAAGGTGTGACAACGCCACCCAGGGGAATTTCACCCCCGGGAACCTTCTAGCTCTTAAAAGTAAGAGCTAGGTTGATATCATGAGCAGAGTCCGTTCCAATTCACAATAATCTTTATTTAAACAATCAAAGTAAAATGAACTGTCGGCGGGTATTTAACAATAAAACTAAAGACACAGGTTGTGGGGAGGGCAACCATTCCCAACATTAACCAAATAGGGGAAAACAAGACAAACTCAAACCAAACCACCAGTGTAGACACATCAACCGTGCTCAAACGACCACCACCAGGAAGGGGAATGTTGCTCGGAGCCCACAGTACCTGTACACAAAACACAGAATTAAAAGTACGCCACCGACAGTTATACTAAAATCTAATAGAAATACGCCATCAAGCAGGACAACAAAGAAAAGGTAAACTTCAGCGCCACAAGTCCAGTGTAATCCGTCCAGCGTAATCAGTCCAGGCACGCCAGAACAGCAGGGCTGCCGATGATCACTTCGCCGAGTCGCCACCTATATCCGTGCCGGCAACGCGCCGTGCTATCCGGAGTAGAGGAGGAGGGGCAGCCACTGGTGCAATCCCTGCGGCTATACTCCTGCTCACACACACACACCCACCCACACACACAGGATTGATCAAAACAATTCTTCACTGGTGCAAAACTTATGACAGGGCAGACTCACCACATCCAGGTACCAGCCGCAGCGCGATCACTCCTGTCCACAACCGCGCTTGCCCACAGCTGCGAGTGTGGGAGGCCTAGTTAGCAAGTTAGCCTACACTTCTGCTAAGATGGATATTAGTTGCGGCTTACCTTTTAGGAATGTCCTCCTGCACCCAGCCACGCCAACCTGCCACTGCAGCCACCAGGCAAAGAGGAGGCGAATTCCTAAGCTTCCTATCCCCTGTGCTTTTATACTCTCCCAGCGCCACCAATGTAATAAGTGGTGGTGCTGGCAGCACAGTGCCATCCAGTGGCGAGGAGGTATTAACCCTCCTGTCACATGATGTTACATCAGGTTTCCTGGTTAACGTGAAAGGACTCAGTATGTTCACAGCTGATGTTGAGGAAAGATGAGACAGACTTTCCTGAATCCTGTCACATCCTGTATTTCAGCAGCTGCAGCTCCATGTCTGACCACCAGAGGCAGTCTAACCTCTCCTCTTCACTCAGGACTTTAGAGCTTTGATGATCCCATGCTGCTGATTCAGTAATTACAAATCCAATCATCCATCAGATGATCAATCAGGTTCAATAACAGTGTAGATGTTGGAGTCAGTAGAAGCTGGTGATGTGGCTGCACTTCAAACTGGAAATGAATCAGCAGACTGGATCAGATGTGGAAGAAGTGTGGTGACTTGATGCTGCTGATCCCTCTGATTTGTTCCTGCTTTAGAAAGAAACGTGTTTGTGTCCACACAGCAGCAGGATCTGCAGGAATAATGTGAGGGAACAAATCCTCAGTGTGATGATGAAGCAGCTGTTAGTGGTCAGTAGTAAACAAGCCGTCACAGCTCCAAACACACACATCATGGCCTCAAACAGAGTCTCTGACAGTCATTTAGCTTCATGTGCAGGAAAAGAACCACTTTAACATTTCCCAGCTGAGTCACAACAAAGAATCTGAGCCAATCTGCTCTGCAGAGGAGATTTTTGTCAGAAGCTGATCAAAAAATGATGGGTATTTTTCTATCATAAAATAAGACACAAAGAACTCAGAGTGAAGTCAGCTTCATCGCGAGAGACGGTGGTTCAGCACTCAGAGAGTGTCTGGTGTCAACTCCGAAGTCTCAACCCCAGTGCAGCCTCTTTATGGAGCAGCTATCACACTTCAGTTGAGCAAGCAAAGTTCTTGCAAACTTCAAACAGAGAAACACATCAGCATACAACACTTTATGACCCTTATCACACAGAGCTGTGACCACCACATCCTGTCCTCTGCAGGGTGGGTGAGACCGCAAATCATTACCCATCCTTAAGGGGGAAACTTTAAACTGTCAACTTCTGCTTGGCTCTAACAATAAGACTTCAGGGCAGAGAGAAGATGCAGCTCTTGGTTAGATCAGGAGTTTCTGCAGAGTTCTTCATCTGTAAAGAGATGAAAAGGAGAAGATGGTTGAAAGAAGAAACTGGGACTTCCACAAAGCAGTTTTCTTGGTGTGGGTGTGGACCAATCAACTTCCTGATTCTGCTCCTTCTAGTCTGGAGATGCTCCAATCAGGTGGACGTGTCCAGATGTTGGACTGTTCCTTTCTCAGTGTAGAACAAAGTGTGTATGAGAGCCATGTAATGTCCATGTTAGCATGCTCTGACCCCCCTCCTCCTTTCAGGGTGGAGCCTGCTGGAGAACCATGGTTAAGACCAGGAGGTCTGAGGAAGTGTAAGTGTGTTTTTCATTGGATTCATCACATTCAACCATCTTCACACTGTCCCATCACTCATTCATCAGTCAGCATCAAAGTGTCAATAGATCAATAACTGCAGCTGGATTGTGTTTGTTCTCTCCATCAGATTCCTGTCCACTCACCATCAACATGGACACAGTGAACAGAATCCTCAAACTGTCTGACAACAATAGGAAGGTGACACGTGTGAAGAAGCTTCAGTCATATCCTGATCATCCAGACAGATTTATCTGTCCTCAGCTGCTGTGTGAAAATGTTCTGACTGGTCGCTGCTACTGGGAGGTCGAGTGGAGAGGAGACATTTCTATATCAGTGAGTTACAGAGAAATCAGAAGGAAAGGAAACAACAGAAACTGTTGGTTTGGATTTAATGATCAGTCCTGGAGTCTGAGATGCTCTGATGATGAAGGTTACTCTGTCTGTCACAATAACATAGGAACACGCATCTCCTCCTCCTCCTCCTCCTCCTCCTCTGTCTCTAACAGAGTAGCAGTGTATGTGGACTGTCCTGCTGGCTCTCTGTCCTTCTACAGAGTCTCCTCTGACTCACTGATCCACCTCCACACCTTCATCACCACATTCACTCGTCCTCTCTATGCTGGATTTGGGGTCTATGGTTTCAGTTCTGGTTCCTGGTTTGGTTCCTGGGTGTGTGTGTGTTGAGTGTAAAGAGTGTGATGGTAGCAGAGAAACTCTGACTGGTGAACAGATAGTTCAGTCTGTACATGTCTGTCTCTTTCACTCAGAAACATCTTTTCAGATTCATGGATTCAATCAGTTTGTGTGTGAAACTCTTCTAAATGATTCCTTGGAAACTTCTTCCTCTTCCAGTCCTTTAAAGATGGAAGCTGTGCTTCTTCCAGGATCCACATGTTGTTTCCAGTCAAAGCTTCACACTGAATATCAGGATGTTGTGTTCACTTCATGTCAGCTGCAGTTAGTTCCACTTCATGATGCTGGAAATGAAAATCCTCCCAGTGTTTCACTCTTAGTTTGTTTGCTTCATTCTGTCTTTATTTGGACTTTCTGACATTTTCACATGTTGAATTAAAGATTCATTTTCACATCACAAATTTCATGTTTTGCTTCATTTTTCACCACAAATGTTTGACTTTCTACTTGAAATGTAGAATTGAAAGAATTTTCATTAAAACTTTCACATATAAATTTTATCTTTATTTTCATTCAGATTATTTTAGACTTTTTCTGAAAATATTTGATGTTTAATGAAAAATAAATGTTATAATTTCTCTCACTTTTATTTCAGTGGTTTTGATATTTTATCTGAAATTTCATTTTATATTTTATTTCAATCCAGTAACTTATTGGAATTTTTAGATTTTTCATATTTTCCATCATGTTTAATTCTTTGTTTTGTTTAATAAACATTTAACTTTTATTCTGAGGTTGTTTTCATGAGAAGAAACGTCTTGTTGTACCTCGATGTTCTACCGAACGCTTCAGAAGGTCTTTGGTTCCTGCAGCTGTCAGATTTTTAATGAACCTGCAGCTTTTTGTTTGTTTTGTTGTTTGTGTTGAACCATGTTTTTAGTATATTTACATATTTAAGGTTTTTATCATGTTTTTCCTCTTTGTGAATGTTTGAGATGTTTAGTGGCAAATAAATAAATTTCCTTTAAAAAAGCTGATCTTAAATAAAATTTTCTTTCTGTTGTGACTCTTCTTGAATCTGTTTCTTTATTATGATGATGATGATGATGATGATGATGATGATGATGATGATGCTCCAGTGAACCAGTAGATGAGAGAGATTTTGTACTTTTCCCTCCGAGACATGAAGAAGAAAATAAAACTACCAGCAACATAATTTCAGGATGAATGTTATTGTGTGAGTTACATCAGCGGCTAATTTCCAATGAACAGGAGATGAATGAAAGTGGCTCCAGTCAGGGCGACTATATTTCTAATCACATCATCAGGGTTTGCTGCCTGTTGACAGGCTGATCTGATCTGCAGTCATTTAATAACTCAACTGTTCAGGAAAAAGGGAGATGATATTAATAAGAACCTCAACCACTAAAACATGTTCATTCATGGTGAAACAAAACTTCCATGTTTAAAATAGGGGAGACCAGGGATGGTTGTAACACTTTTTGCTACAACACCTGTAACTCATTGAATTTTTTAAATATAGTTCTCAAACTTTTATATGAAAAACCCACATTTGTTCACTAAAAAAGGCACCAATTCAAAACTCTGCAAGAATATGACAGACGTGGCATGTTAATGTCAAACACACGGTCGTCCTTTGTTACAACCTACCCCACTACCGGGTGTGGTTGTAACACATACTGGGGAGAGTCGTAACAATTACACAAAAGAAGCGTAAACAGATGCCACAACATATAATATGCTTCAAAAATGGATTTATTGAAAAGGAAAATCCAAACAAAATCTTTCTCTTTTACTGACTACAGCTCAAACATTCAGTGTTTAACTCAGGAGTGTGTGAATGTGTGTGTAAATAAGCCTACTTGAACAAACTTTAATAACAGTGTGGCTGCTTAATGAACAATCTGCACTAAAAAAGATACGTGTGTGATATCTAGTTTATATACTTTTTACATATAAAAACAAAGAAAAAAACAGGGCCAGTGTGTTCATGTTTTGTTTGACTATGTTCTTATTCTGAATCACAATATTGACAAATGAAAGTTGGAAGCCCTGAAGGACGAGCTTGGTGGGTCCAAAGACTACATTGGGGACATTTTACACACACTTCCTTTGGCCTTGAGTTGCAAGACGGCTCCATGCAGATAAAACAAATGTTCTCAACATCTGAGGTCTCAGAATCTTCAGCATTACCTTTCAACATTTTTATTTATTTATTTATTTATTTATTGGTGGTGGGGGGACACAAACACTGCTGCTTCTTCTTCTGCTTTTCTTTATTCTATTGTAGCTTACTCTGGGAGGATCACTGGATCCCTGGTCTCTCAGCTTCTGCAGTGATTTGCAGGATCTGTTCAGTGTTACATGAGAGATTCCATGTTCCTTTAAACACATGGTCAGCATTTGGTTTTGTTCAGCATTTTAACTGCGCTGTGATGAATAAAACCATTTTTGGTGCATTGATTCTCATCAGATTCTATGGAGATGAGCTGCGTCTGGCCTGGAAAACAGGCAGCAGCTGCTGATGGAGGCAGGAACCCTAAATAACTGTCAGAGGTAATTCCATCCTCTTTAATCTCATTCTGATCCAATAACATGCTGCTGTTAGTAGATGCTGCTCTGCTGGTATTTTATTGCTAACTTAAATCCTGTTCTGGGTCCGTTCATGACGTGACATGAATTCTTTAAGAGGATGTAACTGCAGACAAGATGTCCAACCATGGGGGACCAGTTTAAAGAGGACATTGTCCTGGTTGACAGGAAATATTACAAGCTGAGTGGACGTTAGTCCCAGTTTCAGAAAATATTTCACACCATATTCTGGGCCTCCATCATTTCTTAAGCTGGGTGACCTGCAACCACATGTTTGGTGTTATTAAAAACTAGTTAACATTGGATGCTTCATTACATTTCACAATTTTAACCACTTAATTCAACCAGTTAACATCCCATCAGATCTCACAGAGCACTCTTGGTATTTACCTGCATCTCTAAAATCATTCACTCTGTGATGTTTTGATATAAGATGATTAAATAAAATAAACACTGATCAAACACAAACAGATGAACTCATTTCTATTTCCCTCCCTCTTTGCCTCTAGTTTACAAGTGAAGCCAATGTGAATATAGTGACTTTAAAAAGCCAAATAAAGTTTATTCATTAACATTACTTACACAATAAAAACAACAGCAACAACAAAAACTCTCCTTCTTCCTTTATGAAAATGCGGAGAGCAAACACACATGAAGGGAGATGGTGGTGAAAGTGATGTCCTTCCCTCACCGCTGTGACAGGGGCCATCCAACGCCTCAGTTACATCCTCAACCTGCTGTCCAAAGCCTCTTTAAAAGTGGGAAACCCAACAAATCTAACGTTGTGGCTACTTTTCTACCTTTTATGTAGTGTGACTTAGTTTGGCATTCTTTCACACAACACGAGACTCCCATTTTATCAAAGATTATAACGCAGCAAAGACATGAACAGTCATTTACAAGGAGGATGCAACCAACTAGAGATGTGACGTTCATGAACGAATCGATTCTTTTGAGCGACTTTTATAATTGAACCGATTCACAGCTGTGAGCCGTTCATTTGTGAGCCATTCTTTTTATATACAAATTTTTGACACTGCCTTCATCAAATCAAATCAAACTTTATTTATAAAGTGCTTTTCATGCCATAGGCAACACAAAGTTCTTTACATGATTAGAATAAAAACACTCAATGAAATCTTTCACACATTCACAAGCACACACATATACACACATGCCAAGCCCAATCCCCCCACCCCCCGTTCCAGCTGAAAATGACTGAATGGATGAATAAATGAATAAATAAGTAAATAAGTAGTAGTTTGAGTAAAACGAGCCAGTCTTTTGAATGGCTCTTTGAAAGGAACGGCTCCTCAAGAACCGGCTCCCTTCAAAGAGCCATAAATCCCATCTCTACAACCAACATGGCGCTGGTCTGCGGCTATCCCGAGTGTGACGTCAGCTGACACAGACGGGTTGGATCGTTCATGGATTTTATTCTGGAACTTCCTGTAAACTCGGAAATGTCTTGTTTTGAAAGGGTTGTAGCTCAAACGGTTTAAAGTGTATTTCACGGAGCTGAAATAAGACGCAATAAAAAGCACAGAACCAGCCTTAGCACCAGTCGAAACAGGCATCAAGGTAAATGCGATGACTACATTAAGACATGTAAAAAAATCTGAATTTTTATGGATGTAAACATGGCTAAATTGTGATGCTGTAAGCTAACTGAGGTATCAGAAGTAACGCCATGCAGAAATGTTTTGTGTTTATTTCTTGTTTAGCTCATACGTTGGTTTAGGTTTGGTTCAAGAATGTTTACATGGAATAAAAACCTCTACAGACCATCAGTTAAGAGTGTTTATTCCACTGGGACGCTACATACCTCATTTTAAAATGAGAATAAATGTTTTATAGCAGAAATTCAGTGTAATTATGGCAGATTCCTGATGCCTTTAGAAAAGGTTTTATTTCAGCTTTTACAGTTAATTGTAAGATCGTTTTCTTTCTGTCTTTTTCTGCTTGTTCTGTTAATGTCAGAGGCTGAAGAGATTTATTACGGAGGAAAGCTGGATTTTTGTTCTGCAGAAGTAAAAATGCAGGTTTTCATTTTCTTCCAGAAAGCCGTGCACGTGCAGCAGATGAGACTTTGTGGAAAAATGAGTGGAGCAGTGAGACGTGGTTCTCCAGTGGAAGTCATGGATCAGCAGGAGCAGCCATCTTAAAAGCTCCATTTAAAGGTCAGACACTTGATATGGGAATATCTAATTTGTGTCCTAAAATGACCATCTGTATACTATTGGTGTTATATAACTGCTTGTTTTGTCCCAAGTGACCACCTGCATACTGTTTTTGTTATATTATTCTGCTTGTTTTGGGAACTGTGTAACTGCCTATCTTTGGAAGGGTGAGAAAAGGGTGTCTTGTAAATATGTTTACAAGACAGGATCTCAGGACTCATCCTCGCCTGTGGGAAAGGACCGGCCATCCTCTCTCTCATGCGATGTTGTGTTTTTTCTAAATAAGTATAAAGACGGGGAAATCCCACATCTCGGTGGAGTCTGCTGCGGGTTACGTACGAACGCCCAGCCGGGGTTTTCTAAGCCACTCTACCGGGACTGTTGGCTCTCCAGTCCGTGTCAAAGGTAGGGCAAGCTATGCTATGCTTATAAGGCTGAACCCATTGAGATGTAATGATGAGTGTCATGAGCTGCGGGGAATAAACCTGACACACTTATTCTAGCACTCTGACTTTGTGTGTTTCATCTGCCGACCACCACGAACCTCAAAAATCACACATTACATTATTGGCGTCACGAACAATTAATACATTGTAATTGATATTATTTGGTGGCTGCAGAAATGTTTATGAAACAGAATAAGAAGCCTCCCGCCGTGGAGCAATCTGATGTGCCAGGTTGGACTGGCGAATGGAGTGAAGTTGCTCTCTGTCTGCGGGACGGCGGTGGTCGTCCCGAGCCGTGGGGAGATGCTGTAAAGGACGGCTCTCTAGCGGCTGCATTGCCTGCGCTAAAAGAAATTGTTGTTCCTCCGAAATCCCCGTTGGGGGGGATTCAGAGGCGTGCGTGGTTTTGTGCATCAGCATGGCGTGTATCGCAGGAGAAAAAAGAACAGTTGGAAACACAGCTGTCTTTAGCCAGGCAAGAAGTAATGAAAATGCAGGCAGAGAAGGACGCACTGAATCACTGTTTGAACAAAGCTTTGGTGGGATTGGCTCAGACTCGGCGGCAACTGCGGAGGAGACCGCCCCGCCGTACTGACCCTGCCAAAGTCCGTACCGTGGCTGCACGGGTACGGGAGGATGCTAGTTGGGATCCCATGAAATGGGATGAGGATGTCTGGGACGAGGCTGAAGGGTTAGACTGGTATCGGGCAAATCCAGTGACCCGTCGTCGCCAGACTGAGAATATGGGTCCTGCAGCCCCTGTTCAGGCTGTAGACGGGCTGGGTGACCTCATGTTCGATGAAGATGGGCAGCCCATTATGGTGCAACCACGACCCCCTGCAGCTCTGTTTCAGAGAATTACAGAGGATTATACTGCAGAGGAGGTGTCACATCTGGGGAGAAAATTCAGGCAGGGGGTGGAGGAGCCCCTGGATTCATGGCTGGTAAGATTGTTGGATGAAGGGGCCCATCAAACTGATGTGGATCAGGGGGATGCACATAAATTTGTCGGTTTATCCAGAAACCCTGATGTTAATGCCGCATACAGGGATGCAATGACGGATTTGCGTGGAGCCACGGCATCTGTGTTTTCTTTGTACGCCCTTGCAACCGGAACTGTGTTCTGCCTGCCCGGTGATTGGGCACCAATTACCCAGCCCTGGTATACTATCAGAGATGCTGTGCAACGGGTGGCTCAGTTAATGATGAGGGAAGGAGTGTTTCTGGGAACGGCTGATGCATGGGCTGATATGTATGTGCCCAAATCAGTACGGGATCATCTGATAAAAACCAGTCCTCCACATTACAGACCCCTGGTGTTGACATTAATGTTAAATGCTGTAGACAGACCTGCTTCTGCTGTACAAGGGATGATAAGAGAATTAGAAAATCTGGCAGATGGATTTTATTGGACCATTGCCAGTCTCACAGAACTGTAAATATGCATGTACTGCTGTAGATACTTATTCTGGAGTATTGATAGTTCATCCCTGTAAATTTAGTAATCAAAAGGCAACGTTAAAATGTTTAGACATGATTGAACAATATTATGGCATGCCTGTATGAATTCAAACTGATAATGGATCACATTTCACAGGTCACATGGTAAGGAAATGGGCAGATGAAAACCATGTAGAATGGATTTATCACATTCCATATCACCCACAAGCAGCAGGGTTAGACAGACAGACAGACAGACAGACAACTTTATTTCTCCCCGAAGGGAAATTGCGTTGTTACAATAGTCCAGTGTCATAAGTGGCATAAACTATGAATAAAAAATAGAAGTAAAATATACAATATAAGTAAAGTGGAATAAAAACAGAAATAAAATAAAGATAGAAATCCAGAGTGGATTGGCAGATAGGGTGCAGTGGCAAGATGATGACTATGTAAATAAAGGATGTGCAAAGATGATACAGAATGTTGAATGATGTGCAAAGGATACAAATATTGTATAATTATATGATATAGTATCAGAGCGACAGTTATAGGTTGCAGTAAGTGGTTGACTTAGTCCAGTTGTGTGATCGTGGCTCTGGCAGAGGTAGATGAGTTATGAGTTAATTGAAAGACTAAATGGATTATTAAAATCCTCACTGAGGAAAGCCTCAGGTGATAATAGTTTAGATAATTGGAAGCGCAATTTACCAGAGGTGGTTAAACAAATTAATAACAGACCCCTTGCAGAAGGAGTGACACCACTCACTCAAATGGTCATGGTGCGAAAGTGTTAAAATGTGGAAAAACAAAATGATGCTAAATTCCACTGCGAGCCACGGCTCAGCAGGTTTTGGACCTGACAAGTAAATATAGCTGCTGAACCGTTTGTGGTCACTAAAGGTGACAAAATAGCTCAGCTGGTAATAAAACCATGTAATATGACAATGGTGCAAGAAATAACAACACCACAGGTGTTTACTACTAGAGGTCAAGGGGGATTTGGATTTAAAAGACTAATGCTGTGTGCTATATTCTTCTGAAGTCATGTGTCTCTTTCAGCCTGGTGTGCCTGGTGGATGTCTGAGTGGGAGTGGAGGAGGTTGATCGGAAGATCCAATAAGGAGGGGACGCAGAAGGATCCTCGCTAGGGCCCGCCTGAGACCTGGTGGTGCTGCCTGCTGGGGCATGCTGCTAGCTGCCCTCACTGTCACTGCGATGACCCCCCACCAGTCGATGGAGGAAGTGGTTCAGTTTCGAATGGGCTGGAGGAACGCAACAACAATGAGGCCTGTTACATTGCCAATTTATCAGTTAAGAAATGCTACAACCATAGATAATCGGACTAACCCTTTTATTTACCCAGTGGACGCATTGCCAAAGGAACTAGTAATTAAAAATCATACAGCTCCACTGGTGACGACCTGCCAGGAAAAAGCACACGCTGTGGTTCGAACAGGAGAAACCACTTGGACAATGTTGTCCAACACTGGAAATAAAGCTAGCCAGGCCGTTCATCGCCTGGGGAACTGGATGCCGGTCCCTATAGGACCACAAAAAGAGACTGCAATCATTTTACAACAACAGTTGAAATGGCAAACTAGATTGTTTAATGACACTGCCGATGTTTTAATAAATGTAACCAAAGCTATTGATGCAACTGTGTGTGGTTTACAGGTGATATATTCCCGACTACAGGAGGAGAGGTTTGTACGGGTAATAACTACACCTAACCCAAATGAATGGAGACGATTGTTTGATATATCTGATGCTTTATGGTTACAAATAAAACCTGAACAGACTCGATGTAATATGACCATGTGTACAGTAAGTTGGATACAGTGGAATGTTACTCAAGTAATCACCATCTGTAAGTTTCAGGTATTACCATTGATCGTACATAATAAGTATATGTTTTTGAGAACTCACGGTGAATGGTTTAGTCCCCAAACCAATCACACGTATGACCTGACGGACTGTGAAACTACTGATCGAGGCCAAGCCTGCCTCTTATCTAAAGGGTATAGAAATCCATGCTTTACAGGAGACACGGCACTGTGTGAATGGTTTATAGAACCAGCTAGCGACATGCTATGGCAAGTGGGCCCCAACACCCTTTGCGTAGCTACTACTCACAACCATACTCAGTTGCCTACCGTACCGTTCTCAGGTTGTTTAAAAGGTTTACACCTATGGAATTGGCACAATGTAACAATGTTACCCGTGCCTTAGCAACAACTCTAGTTAACCGGGAACAGTTTTTGCATGCAGCAAGGATGGTGGAGATGGACAGTGCTCATCACTGGTGGGACATTTTTTCAGGAATGTCTGTCACCGCTAGAACATATGTAGCTCCACCATTATTGATTCTTGTGGCTATTTTATGTGTATTGACGCTATGCAATGTATTAACATGCCTTTATATACGCCGCATTGTGTGTTATAATCTGACCGTAGATAATCAAAATCACTGGGGGCATGTGCAGGTTTTTGATGGAATTCATGTGGGAAGGTGGAGGTTTTATGGATTAATGGCATTTTAGGCCAGAGGTGGAATGATATGGGGATATCTAATTTGTGTCCTAAAATGCCCACCTGTATGCTATTGGGGTTATATAACTGCTTGTTTTGGAAGGTTTTATGAATTAAGGCCATTTTAGGCCAGAGGTGGAATGATATGGGAATATCTAATTTGTGTCCTAAAATGCCCACCTGTATGCTATTGGGGTTATATAACTGCTTGTTTTGGAAGGTTTTATGAATTAAGGCCATTTTAGGCCAGAGGTGGAATGATATGGGAATATCTAATTTGTGTCCTAAAATGCCCACCTGTATGCTATTGGGGTTATATAACTGCTTGTTTTGGAAGGTTTTATGAATTAAGGCCATTTTAGGCCAGAGGTGGAATGATATGGGAATATCTAATTTGTGTCCTAAAATGACCATCTGTATACTATTGGTGTTATATAACTGCTTGTTTTGTCCCAAGTGACCACCTGCATACTGTTTTTGTTATATTATTCTGCTTGTTTTGGGAACTGTGTAACTGCCTATCTTTGGAAGGGTGAGAAAAGGGTGTCTTGTAAATATGTTTACAAGACAGGATCTCAGGACTCATCCTCGCCTGTGGGAAAGGACCGGCCATCCTCTCTCTCATGCGATGTTGTGTTTTTTCTAAATAAGTATAAAGACGGGGAAATCCCACATCTCGGTAGAGTCTGCTGCGGGTTACGTACGAACGCCCAGCCGGGGTTTTCTAAGCCACTCTACCGGGACTGTTGGCTCTCCAGTCCGTGTCAAAGGTAGGGCAAGCTATGCTATGCTTATAAGGCTGAACCCATTGAGATGTAATGATGAGTGTCATGAGCTGCGGGGAATAAACCTGACACACTTATTCTAGCACTCTGACTTTGTGTGTTTCATCTGCCGACCACCACGAACCTCAAAAATCACACATTACAACACTACAGAGTGAGGAAGAAGCTTCAGGAAGAATCATTATTTTAGTGTGTGAAATAGATCAGAAACTATTTCTAATGCTTCATATTTATGCTCCAATGATAAAGTTAGAAATCAGACTCTGTTCCAAACTGCTGAGATGAGACGAAGCAACTTCATTTAAAATCCTCCCAAAGATAAAATTCTGTGTGGAGACGACTTCAATACTGATGATGATGATGGTGATGATGATGTGGATTGATGGCCTCTAAAAACCACAAATACAGACTACAAGCTTAAAATAAATGTGTGTGACTGGGACTTGTGGGTCTGTGGTGAGACAGGAAGGAAGAACAGAGGAGGTGTACTTGGTGCAACAGGATCCTTTCCTTTCAATCACCAACAGATTTCTGACTCATCTCCAACCATCTTGTGGATGTGGTCAAAGACGTGATGATAGAAGCCTCCATCTTAACAGCTCATCAGGGAATATTCAGTAGAACTGCTCTTAATGATTGTCGTACTCAGAACATTGTTTCAGGATGTTGGAAATTGATCAATACTTAATAATTTGGATGTAAAAAGGGACGTTGACGCCATCATTGGTAGATTCTGGAAACAAACATGTGACTCTGGTAAATATGGTTGTTATTGGGAATGAATGAAATATGAAATTCACATGACGGCTATTAAAAAAGGTAAATTATTGGCAAAGCAAAAAGAGAAAATGAATCAAACATTATTGAAGCAAAAGTAAATTATGAAAAGAAAACTAATGGAAGCTTAATGAGCAGGAGACAGAACATCTGAGTTTATTAAAAGCCAGTTAGACAACATGTATGTGGACAAAACCAAAGCCGCCTTTATCACAACCAGACGCAGACGGATGGAGCAGGGAGAGAAAATACTAAATATTTTCTTGGATTAGAAAAGTGGAACGCTGAATATGCTCCAATAAGTAACGTGATGGTAAACGGGAACGTTCCCAGTGATCAGGATGTAATCTCCAAACATGTGGCCAGCTGTTATCAGAAGTTCTGCTCTTCAGCCCCACAGCTTCTGACTCAGAAACTTTTTAAACAACATTTCTACTCATGTTAAAACCTAAATGAGGAATTTAGAGATATTTGTGATGGACAGATTTCCTTACCAGAACGTGTGGAATGTGTGGAACATCTGGAAGAAAATGAAGCTCCCGGGAATGACGGCCTGACTGGGAGTTTTATAAAGATTCACTGATAAACTTCCTCCTTCTTACTAGCTGGATTCCAAGAAGCCACTGGAAAAGGTGACCCCCCCACCTTAAAACAGGGATAATCCCACTAATTCCCAAAGCAAACAAGGATAAATTCCAGAGTGAAACCTGGAGAGCCGTCAGTTTACTGAACAATGATGAAAGTTATTTGCTCTGATTGTTGCTGGAAGACTTAAACACGGCTGGAGTCAGAAAACAGACGAAGAGCATCTGGTTTTATGGAGAAAAGGCTCATTAGCAACAACATCCGTTTAATATCAGACATGATAGATTACAATCACCTGTTACCTGATGGAAGCTTCATTCTGCTCATCGCTTCTTACAAAGCCTTTCACACCACGGAGCAGAACTTTATTGTAAAATCTTTTCCTTCTCTGGATGTGGGAATTATTTTCATAATGCAGTTGGGACTTTATATAATGTTTGTTCTGGTTCTGTTAAACTGGAATCTGGCTCATCAACCAGATTCATTATTCCACGTAGACAAGGCTGCCCTGGATCTCCTTTTCTTTCTCTGCTAGTAGCACAAATAATGGCACCCATATCAAAACGTCCCCTTTTCTGGGAATTCCTGCTGTAGGTAAGGAGTTTAAAACCTGTCAGCTCGCTGATGATACGGCAGTTTTTTAAGGGATCATCATCACATAGTAAGCGCAGTGAGTTGTATAAATTCATTTAGTGATGTATCAGGGTTCAAATGGATGTAGACACATCTGTTTAGTTTCCTCTGGAAAACTGGAACTGGTCCCATTACGCTGGAATACCAGTTAATGAGGAAGTGACACATCTTGGAATTATAATTTGTAAAGATAAACAGGAACGTTACAACTTAAATTTTAATCCAGTTATTGAAAAAACAGGATCTAAACTGAGTTCTTGGTTAATGAGAGATCTCTCTCTATGTGGCAGAGTCTTCATTTCTAAAGCAGAAGGTAAATCCAGATCTATAAATGTCTCATCGTCGCTTCACATCCCAAAACATCATTAAAGAACTGGATAAATACTATATGATGCCATGTGGAGGAAAAAGCCTGTTATCTCAGGAAAGACTTCATCAGAGGTTGTAGGGAACAAGGAGGTCTAGAGGTTCTGGACTTTAACTCCCTAAACAACACATTTAAAATGAAACGGATTCTGGAATTTCTGAAGAACCCGACAGCATCTGGAACGCTTTTCCAGCTTCTCTGTTTAATCATCCTGGTGGCTTTAATTTTCTGTTGAAAGCTCATTTTTCTGTTGGTAAAATTCCTTTAAATCCGGCTGACTTCCACAAACAAGCTCTTTTATCTGGTTATTGGTTTCTAAACATAACTTCAGCCCCGTAGATGTTATATCTGGAACAACAAGGACTTCTTTATCAGAATAAATCTGTTTTATCCCACATGGTGTGGAAAAGGAATTCTGTTTGTAGGTCAGTTGTTGGATAAAAACGGGACTTCTGACATTCAGAATTCCTTAAAAAAGTCATTTACCTGGAACAGCTGAAGAGTCGGCTGTTGTCTTAAATGCAGCTCCTGCAGGCTCGTCACATGTTGAAGAAC
Organism: Melanotaenia boesemani; assembly: GCF_017639745.1. Lineage (NCBI taxonomy): Eukaryota > Metazoa > Chordata > Actinopteri > Atheriniformes > Melanotaeniidae > Melanotaenia > Melanotaenia boesemani. The sequence goes on along the minus strand of NW_024580583.1, from coordinate 306,382 downwards.
ACGTCATTCCCAGAGATTAACACGGAATTTAACAACGTTTTCATGGCTGATGTTGATCTCACAGACAAACGTTGGAGCAACAAATAAATCAGGAATGAAGCATCCGGTTCACTTCCAGCTGCTGCAGAGTTCTTCTGGGACTCTACCACGGCTGCTTTACAGGGAAAAAGCTGCTAAACTTCTTCATAATTACTGGATTAACAACAAGCTGGAAGAAGTTTCTTTTAAGGTTTAACTTCAGATTTTTCCTGTTCAGGAAACACTTCAAAGATTCCAGATAAATATTGATGATGCCTGTGTGTTCTGCAAAGCTAACAAAGACACAATTTTCCAGATATTTTCCAACGTGTTCCCACCAAACAGTTCTGGTCCGACATGGAAAGCTTCGTCTGGGCTCAGTTAAACATCGACATCCACATTAATGTTTTCATCTTATATTTTATATTGAAAGGATCGTCAGTGATGTAAACTCTGTTATTCAGCTATTAATCATTCTTGGCAGATTTCATGTCCACAAGTGTAAATGTTCTGGATCTAAACCTTTTTAATCTTTTTATTGTGGATCTGAAATCTTAAACCAGCTCAGCTGAAAATGTGAAGAACCAGAAAGCAACAAGAACTCTTGATATTTTGAAGAAACTGCACATTATTTCATTTTTCTATGTAACATAAAATAAATAAAAACTCCACGTTTGTATCTGTTGTCTTCGGCCTTGTTCAGTTGAAGCTGTTTAAGTTGCATCTTATATGTAAAATGTTTTCTGTTATAAAATCTAAAACGTGTTCAGAGCCTGAATTGGGACGCAGGTCTATGCTGTTCCTTGTGGTTCCAGGTGAGATCCGTACTCGGACGTCTACATATGTTTATGTTCCAGTTAATCTGTAGCTGGTTTAGAGAGGATAGCTGCGCTGCTTTCCACCAGTAGGTGGCAGTAGCGCTCTACTAATGGGGGCGACCGGTCCGGAGCTGGAATTTCTTAGAGGAAGTAGCCTGTCAGGCAGAACAGCTGACAGCATCCACCGCTGATCTATACTGTTCCTCGTCCTTCCAGGGATCAGCATGAATAAAGCCTTTCATGAAGCGGAGCATGGCTGAATTTCTCCCGTGTGTAACACATGGAGTTCAAAGCTTCACACACCTGGAAACAGCAGCAGGGTTATGTCACTGGTATGGATCATACAATTTAATATGCACCTGTTAACTCCTGTTCATGTGTTTTTGCATGTTGTGTGCAGAGTGTTCCACATGCAGTCTGTCCCTTGAACACAACACAGTCTTGTCTTGCTGGTTGATGAGAGATATAGCACACAGTCTGGCTGAAGCTGGTCTTTAACAGCTCGTCCTGGAAAGACAAAGAACGCTGTAGTCTAGGCCCAGAATCCATCTGGGATAAATTCAGAGAATATAAACCTAGCGGAGCTCTGAGATCCGTAGACTCTGGTCCACTAGTCCAGACCAGAGTCCAGACTAAACATGGAGAAGCAGCATTTAGCTGTTATGCTGCAAACAAGTGGAACAAACTGCCAGTGGAGATTAAACTTTCACCAAACTGTAGTAACTTGACGCGTTTTGAAGTACTACATGACTTTATTCCATAACAGGAATCTCCACAACGTACAGCTAACGTGCTGTTCAGAACACACATTTTCTCTGGAGAACTTCTTCTCTGTACCTCCCAGCGTTATACAGCGACAGCGCCACTAAATTTATACATCACATCACTACACAAACGTAGACACTTTAAATCAGGTTAAAACTTTTCTTTTCTCCTGCACCTATGCATGAAATCTGCAGCTAACTTTTAACTTATCTGGCTTTTAATCATTTTAACTTAATTTATCATTTTATTGTGATTTTTGCTGTTTGTTTCTGTCTTTTCTGCTTTCTTGCAGCATTTGTAATGATTTTAATGTTTTATGTTCACTTTGAATTGTCTCGTATGTGAAATGTGTTATAGTACAAATAAACTTCCCTTGTAGTTTAATTCAGATTGATTCATATTTTAATGGAGATTTCATCATTTCTTTTGAGAAAAACAAAATTATTTTCTAAAAGCTTCTAAACCATGTTTAATAAAACTTCATAAACTTCAACACTTTATATTTTATCTTATTTCTTATTTAATATTCTATTTATTCTTTTTAAGGTTTGAATATCTGTGAACACTTATTGAAACAGAATCTAGATTCTGATGTTGTTGAAAGGATGTAAAGAATAATGTTGGAGACGAGGACTCATGTTGAAATAAATCTACATTGTGAAGCAACCCTTTCTTACACTGGATTAGAAATATTGTAGAAAATTATACTGAATTACCAGGTTTTACAGAACATTGTGCTCTTGTAGACGTAACATGTAAGGTTATAATTACATGATTTTAATAATAATAGGTGGTGATGTGAAGCGGCCGGTCTGAGGCATTAAATGAGTCCCACTCCGGCCCTGCTGTCTCCTGCAGGAAGGTTCCTGCTTATATAGGCGCTGACAAAAGACTGTACAATGCTACCCCCTGGTGGTCAAACAAGATATATACAGATACTTAAAAATGGCTCCTACAGACGCAGAAACAAAACTATGGATCTTTCAGATTAATTCACTTTGGGACCTGCTTCCAAAAATGAGTGTTAACAAGCTTCCAAAATGCTGCTTGTATGAGGACAAAATGTCCAAACACTGGACATTTTTTATGGCTACACTTAAACTCGTCCCCATGTGGACACGAACTCAGCTGTTTCTGCTCCTTCCCTTTCTCTTCCTGCTGAAACTTTCTCACTTTCAGTCCTTCACGTTGTAAATGAAGTTTCAACAGTTACAGAGCCGGTGTTTTAGCATTTATTTAATTTTTATTTATTTTTCTGGGCCTTTCTTTGACGTGTAGCTGTTTCAGGTTTACAGAAAATATTTTCTAAACTGATTTTAGTCTAAATAGTAAGCTGCTGGGCCAATTTCTACAGAAATCATCTCTACAAACCTTCTTCGGCTGTACTGAACCACAGATTAGTTGAGGACAAATTTACAATTATTGTAAAACTGAAGACGGTTTGATATTTCTTCAGCTGCAGGTTTGTGATGAAGTGGAGCGAAAACATCCAGCTTTGGGAAAGAAGTGACAAAGATTTGACTGCGTCTGCAAAAAGTGCTTCACCTGCCTCCAGAGAAATCTCTGCCATACCAGCTGTACCTGGAGGCCAGAGAGGAGGCTCTCGTTGAAGAGTTACCAGGAGTTAACAGGTGCATATTAAACCATGTCGCCCAGACCAGTGAAGCAACATTTTCTCTACATCACCCTCTTGCTGTCTTCAGCTTTCTGAAACCTTTGAAATACAGGAACAAGAATTTCCAGCATTAAAACACGGTTTAGATTTTAAATGTATTGTTTCTCTTGCAGGTATTGACTCTTTATATTTCTCCCATACGTCTATAAGGAGAACATGAACCTTTTTATCCCTCTTGGAGACTCTGATGCAGACATGTGGTGTTTAACTGAACCAAACACACACAACAAAGTTAGCAAGTTAACTTTTCTTATTGATTGTATGACTGAAATTATGTAATTAAAACAGAAATAGTTGAAAGGAAACATAAACTTTTTATTATTTAATTACATTTGGCTACACACTAAATAGTTTATTTACTTTACAAAGAATTAAAAAATGAGCTCTAATGTGGTTCGTTGTGTTTGTTCCGTGTGATTGTAGCGTGACCTTCCATCTCCACACACAACTATTCTCCTGACTGGTCAAGACTGGAAAATGGCCTTCTTCACCAAAAGAGCTCCAAACGTTGTGAAAGCAGACGATGTTGAGGAAGGGATCATCTCTGCCTTCTGCACTGACTTTGTCTTCAAGCTGGCAAACCCGAGACACCTGAAGACACACTGACGTTCCTCCAGAGGTGCATGGTGGTGACCAACCTCTGCCAAGAACTGTTAACAGGACCATAAATCTTCTTTATTCACTCCATTATGCCGCATACCTAGCAGTGCTTCTAATGCTCCAGGAGAGAATCTACCTTAAATGAATTCAGCACAAAGGACTTTATAGAATTTATTATTATTGTTTTATGGTATAAAGTTAGAGGAAGAAAAACTGTAGAACAGATGATGATGTTTGTTGTGATTTCATCTTTCATTCTGTTGCATGTTTGTGTGTGAATGACGCCTAACAAAGCTTCTTTATTTTCATCACTGGCTGAAATAAATTAAACTAATGACAATAAAACCACCAATAGATGGAGGCCTGAGAAACGTAGGAAAGACCAGAACTGTTAGTTCCACATGTGTCTGATCATCCAGTGTGTAACAGCAACGAGCAACGCAAAGCAACATGTTTAGTTTTTTCTAGAAGTTTCTTTGTAACATGCTCCATCATACAAGTACAACATGCATGTAAGCTGAGCCCCGTCCAGACTGTGAAGTATAAGTGTAAGAATAGTAGAACACACACACTTTCTGCTGCTGTTTTCATGGTTTTCAGTGTGTCTTTCTGCAGGTGCTCCTGATGATTGTCTGCTGTGTTTTCATATAGAGGCCGTAGGATGTTTTCTGTTTTTCTACCGGTGTTGCAGCTGCTTGTTCTATTGTTTCTGTTGTTTCTATCTTTGTCCTCTCTCCACTTTTTACTCTCCTTTTCTCTTCTGTTTAATTCAATCCAGCTTTATTTGTACAGCAGCTCTTTACAACAAAGTCCTCTCAGGGCTCCTTTCTTTCAGATCCTGTGTCAGGTCCAGCTTTTAAATCTTTATTCAGCAAAAAACTAATAAACGAAATGAATAATACTGAAGTATCAGAGGAGCCTTATATGTCGTGGTCATAGGTGATGTTCTTGGTTTTGTCATGTTTACTTTAGTTTCCAGTTTTGTTGGTTCCCGTGTGTGTTGTGTGTTTTGTTTGCGGCTCGTTAGTTCACCTGGTCTGTTTGCTCCCTCACTTCACCTGTTCCCTGTTAGTCGTTCTCTGTTTATTTACGCCTTGGTTTCTCTGACTCGGTGCCAGATCATTGTTGTTGTTTCGTGTTCAGTCTGTATCGGTTTCCTTGTTCCTTGATATTAAATCCTGGATAATGGCGTTGGTTTGTCTCCTGCCTCATCAGTCTGCGTTTGGGTCCTCACCTCTGCTGTCCTGTCACATTATATCCATAAAGCTCCTCAAGGGGAGTTAAAACATTTCCAAGGCAGGAGAGAACTAGTTTTATCTTTTATATATTTCTTACTTAATAAATCTGACTTCTGTACGTATTATAAGGTGAGTCAGTTCAGGTGGTTAGGATTACTACACACGTGTAAATGTACACGTATGTTAATGTAAAGAAAACTCTTAGCAGAAGCTTCCAGTTCAGATCCTCTAAATGTTGTAGAAACACTGATGTTGGTTTCTAAGACCAACAGCCAAAAATAAAGAGTGAAGAACTTCAAGTTTATCAGAGTGTCTGGGAGAACGGCTCACCCTGATGGTGAAGCCTGGATTATCAGTAGAACTGTGATCAAACCTTCTGATGGAAAGACTTTTTAACCCTTTGGATGCCAAATGAAGGAGTTAGAAAAGCTGCAGAGGCTGCAGCTGTATGAGAGGAAGGCTCAGGGGCATGGAGACCTGGCTGAAGTTCAACAAGCTGCAGGTTCAAATCTTACAGCTTGCAGGTGATGAATTCCAGTTTAAACTCCATGAATTTAAAGCTTCTTAACTCCTCTAAGAGTCCAGTCTAAAGTAAAGAGTGAAGCTTCACACATCTGGAAGAACAGCTCAGGCTGGTAGGAGAAGACTCTGGAGGCAGGAGGACCTGGGATCCAACCTCTTCATTCACCACATCAGTTTTCACGTCCAACGGCCAAAACGAAAAGATAAAAGCACCACGAGAACAAGTGTGAGTGTGAAGGTCCTCGGTGGCGTGGTGGGGTTGGTGGAGAACCGTAAGTCGCCAGTGGTGCAGCGTCTAGTTCAAATCCTGCCCGTTGCTGGTACCTGAATCATAAAACCATCCTCCTCCGGTGGGTTGGGGAGGGGGCCGTGTTCCCTCCTCGTGTTCTAGGAGGGTACAAGTAGGGGTTATACATCCGGAAACTACACCTGGCTGGAATTTTACTGGCACCATCAAAGTGTGGCAAACTTTCCAAACATCATCTAGAAGTAGCATAACATGCTAGCTTAGACACGACAACAAGCTGCTCCAGACAGTTACTAGTTACTGAAAGGAAGAAGCAGCTTGATGACGACACACTGCTACATGACTGGCTTCTAGAAGAAACCAACATAACACAACAAAAGTCTCTATTAAATAAACACCATGTACAGAGAAGCAGCCAGACTGGAACAGGTGTTGTCGGCTACTAGAACTAAAGGAAAATAGAAGCTGAAGATGGTCGACTGAAGTCTGGAGGAGAAGAGAGAGAGGGAATGAACGGGATGATGTGTTGGCTTTGGGAGCGATCCTTCCCGTCATCCCCACTGGACTGGTATGTGCAGTAGAACATACTTACTACATACATGCTGGAATATACAGATGCAACATGTTACAGACGTGTGTAGCAGCAACTATTAGTCCAGGTAGTGAAGTATATGAGGTACATGAGTTACATCATCATCACCTCATTGTGTCACAGGTGTGTCTGTGTTGACACATCCCTCCTTTAAACAGTCCTGAAATATTACAACTTTATTTATAAAACACTGAATGTTCGTCTCCACGGAAACACAATCTTTCATTTCATTCACCCTTTTGTGTTTTTAACTAATTTACTTTAATGAATTTCGAGTGAATTTGAATAATTCAGAATGCATGTACTTTTACTCATCTAGGAGACAGTTATCCATATCCAATCCAATCACCTTCTGCAACCACAAGCTCTCAGTTGTTTCCACATACAAGTATTTGGGAGTCTCTCTTGACTCACATCTCACTTACTGTGAGCATGTTCAAACCCTAACCAGAAAGTTAAATCAAAAGTTATATGTTTATAGTAAAATTAGACCACATTTGACTCACTCTGTCTCTAAAACATATCTCCATGCAATCATTATGTCTACTCTGTCGTATTGTCTGCCTGTTTGGTCACTTACAACAAATGAAATCCTTGAACCAGTAGCACGACTCTATAACAGAGCTCACAAGATCCATAACAGGCTTCCAGGCTGGACTCACCATTGCTCTGCACTATCGTTGTCTAATGCTTTGACATTTCAGAACTATACAATTAGCCATGGGATTAAATTGTATTATCAAATCTTGAATGGACACATCTCAACAGCACTTACTGCGTTGGTACCAAAACTCAGCTCAAGGTCCGAACGCTCGACTAGATCGGTTACAAATGGACTTTTGCCTTTACCGGCCTTTAGGAACTGCTACGGTCAGAGAGCTTTCTTTTATGTGCTCACTAAAGCCTGGAATGAGATCCCACAGCACATCAGGACTATAACACCACAAAGACTATTTAAAAGAATATTTGCTCGCCATCTAATGGACAGGTACCGCTGCGACCACTGAGGTGGCTCCATAGCCTCCCCTAAAGCTGCTTCTCTTGGTTTGTGTTTGTATGATTGTACTGTCTTGTCTTGGAATTTGTGATGTGTGTTTGGTTTGTATGTTCTGCAGAGCAGGAACCTGCTGAAAAACAGTTTTTAAACTGAGTCAGGCCCGATTGTTTTAATCTTTTCCTGTTTAATAAATAAAAATGAAAATGAAATGAAATTCTTGAAACATTATTTGAGAAATTGAACTTGTATTATTTAAAGATGTCAGCTTCATTTTTCTTCTCATGTTAAAGATCTGTCTTGTAGCTTCATGTCTTAAAATACTGGATTCAACTGGTGAGGAGAAAATATCAAACAGGATTCCAGTCCAGATCCGGATCAACGGAACGCTTTCAGTCTCTTTTTTTTTTTGGAAACCAGAACTGGAGGCGGTGGGCGGGGCTTCTGTAAGAGTCCGCTGTGATTGGAGGATGGGGCTGTGGGTCACGGCTGGTCTTTGTAGTACCGAGGTTGGAGAAGGACGTTTCCCTGCGGAGCTGCATCACCTCCCAGAACATCCGCTCCGCTGCAAACACACAGTGAAGAGCATCTTCTGATCAATGTGATGGATAACTGATCCTGTTATCTGCAGCTCGCTCATCAATAGTTCCTACAGTCGGATTATTGGACGGAGCCAATCAGAGTTTACCGAACTGAAGACCTTCCAGCTGGACAGTAAAGCTTCTAGTGGAAAAAACTCACTGGAATACAACCCCAGTCCCAGAAAGGTTGGGATTTTTATCCCGTCAAGCTCAGCGTTTATTCAGAAACTATCTGGTAAATCCACAATGAGTGATCCATGATAGCGTGTTTACTGATCACATTTCCATAAAAAGAGATGACTATCACTACTGTCTCACTAAGACACGTCTAAACGAGGTCTTCTCAGCATTGATGGAGCTTCACAGATGTGGAAGCTGCTCACGCCATCGGCACTAATGCAGCCATCCCATCAGAGATGCAGCTGTTCACCTGTCCACTGATAACAAGCTGGATGCTCCCTCTCCTCTTTAGTCTGCAGGACACGGCAGATTACACCTGATATCCATTTCTAAATGACCAAAGATCTCACACACACGTCCTGAGCCTACAGACCAGACGAGAAGATACGACTGGTTTAGAGTCAGTCTCCATCTGAAGGTTTATTTTCTCATCATGATGCCTTTTATTCCCATTTCTGGTTCCTTTTCTATTATTTCAGCTCATATAAAAATAGTTAGTGAAGAAATGATGACAGGTTTTTCTACTGGTTCGGGTAGAAGGCCTGTGTGTGAGTGTGTGTGTGTGTGTGTGTGTGTGTGTGTGTGTGTGTGTGTGTGTGTGTGTGTGTGTGTGTGTGTGTGTCTTACCGTCCTGCTGGTTGACCAGCCCTTGATGGAAGCAGCGAATGTAGGTGAAGAAATGACACACAGCTGTGATCTAAATAAAAACAGATAAATATTCATTTTACAGTGAAAGTTGTGTTTGTGAAACATTTTTCCAGGATTCAGTTTCTGACTGATGTTACAAACACTCACAAGTTTGGGCTAAAAAAAGATGGAGAGGTTTAGTCAAACAGGTTCTTCCATGAACTCAAAAGATGTCACGATTACTTCATTTCACTATTAATCACATAACTAAACATTATTGTAAAGATCCCTCAAGTTGTGTTTGTGGTTTTACACATTTATGGTGTTAGGAAATGAAGACAGAATAACAGGGATTATTTGTCTGATAATAATCATACCTAACAAACCACAAGTATAAGTACATACAGACTGGTTCGGTTAAACTCATGAACCCTGCAGACCCCCACTGGCAGCGTAGAGCTGCTCTACAAATCATGACTCTTCAAAAAAAGAAATTCCTTCTCATTTGTTGCAGAAGAAAACAGCTTTTTCTAATCATTCAACCAACATGAGCTACATTTGTACTTGGAAGTCACGTGTTCAGTTTCAAGGAGGAAAATGCTCAAACCTTCCTAAAAGTTGGATTTCCACCTCTGGAAGTAAGAGGAATCTCATCAGCCTCAGTCTAAATAAAGCTGGAAATAAACTGGATTCATTCAGTTCAGTTCAATTTAGCTTTATTTGTACTTTGTCATGAATTGACGCTGGCAAGGCAACAAATAATAAAATAATTGTCCAGCTGAGGAAACCAACAGATTCCATGAAATGTTCTCTTGGATTTAATCCTCCATCCTGAGCATGCAGTGGAGAGGAAAACCTCCATGTGTGTCCCTCACTCTTGCTGAAGGTGAGACAGGGTAGACGTCCTCACGGTCTCTCCAGGAAGCAGCAGGTCCGGTCCAGCGTCGGCGACCCATAAGCAGAACTTCAGGCGCTTTAAGCACAAACTTAATATCATATAGATGTTAAAACTAAATAATCTACTCCTCAATGTGTCTCTTTTTATCCATCTGCTTCATGTTTGTGTAAATCATACAAATGTATGTGCAGACGCTAGCTAGCGTTAGCCGCTAATGTTGGCTAGCTAATATAAACTAGTTTAAATGTAGAGCTTTCCTCTGTATGTTTGAGCTTCAACTCCAGTCCGGTAAGGGTCATAGTGAACCACCTGTCTCCCTTCACAGGACAGAGAAACAAGGAATTGTTAACTATTGACTTCTTCACTTCAAAAGCATCACTGTTGACTCTTTAACACACAAACAAAGAAGGACGCGAAGGAAAATACACCCACCTCCTCTCTGTTTTTATTAATATTATTTTATTATTCTTTCTCTGAAAATTAATAAACTATTTCAATGTAAATATAATAATAATAATAATAATAATAATAATAATGGAAATATAATAGTTTTTAGTTTTTCTCTCTAGAGATAACTAAACAAAGATATTTCAGCTTTTATTACTTGTTTGTACTTTTAGTACTTTTCCTTAAATGATTGTTGATGAAAAGATGCGTCATTCTGGCTTTTAGTGTTGTTAATATTGACACTAAGGACACATTTAAGTCTGTTTCTACTTTATTGATCCATCAGAAATAAGGCAAAGATAAATATGACAACACTGCCCCCCTGTGGTCATGATGTGGAACTGCACTTTGAAATGCTTGCAGTGGTTAAACTGGATAATAAACTCATTTCTGCTCCTGCATTTCACGCAGCATCATTAAAGTTGAAGCCAAGTTAGACTGATTAAATATATAAAAGTCCACTGAGTCACAAAAATGAAAAAAAGTAATAAAAAAAGTTAGAAGGTCAATGAAAATGGAACACATTTAGGAAAACGCAAAAAAAAAAAAAAAAAAAAAAACCAAAAAAAAAAAAAAAATAAAGTAGAGAAAATTCTCATGGAAACTTTTTTTGTTTTAATCTCTCCCCATATTAAGAGAAAATGCCTCAATTCACATTCATTCATATACGCCTCCATCTGTCCATCTGATGGCTTTGGACTCATGTAGGAGTGTGTGCATTTTTATTTAGATCTACTAAACATGAGTCCTGTTCCTGGTTTTAAATGCTGCTTTGTTGTTTGTTGTTTGACCCCTGTGCCGTGGTTTGATCCCTGGCTCCTCCACCATGGTGAACCATTTCTCCCTGAAGACCACATCAGTCCGAAGGAGATTTCCCATTAGTCTGCATTTCCATCCATCTGCCCTGTGTAGCTGCAGTTTGTAGACATGATGGATTTGGAGCAGATTGACATTTTTTCCTGATCTTTAGTTAGAAACCTGTTTTTTAAATGAAACCAGTTTATACCAGTTTAATGTGGATCTGATAGAAATGTTCCAGAACTTGCTAAAAATGTCACATATTTTAATCCCAGAGGGAAATTTATGTTGGTTTTTAACGTGAACAATATTAATGGGTTGGAAGATATTAAAACGTGTTTATTTAACAAAACTTTATTGTCCTCCGTTTTGGGGAACGACATGTCAAAGTCCACAGACGTGGACTTGAAGCCACTTCAGCATGGACCCTCAGCCTCTGTAAATGGTTCCTAATCAACCAGCTGATTTTCCCAGAAGCCCAGACAGTTTTTATTTCCATGTTTAAACCAATGAGAAGTTGTTTTATCGATGCCTTTTTGCTGTAATACAAGTTATTGGCACTACAATGAAAAAGCAGCTGTTCTAAAACTGGGCTCATCAGGACCAGGTGGAATTTATAATCTAAGTTCTTAACAAATAAAAAAATGCTCCTGTATGACTAAAACTGGAGCTGTGTCTTTGTCTGAATCCCCGTTCTGTTTGTCTTGTCTGGACCTCCATGTTCAGCCTTTGTTTGTTGGGGTGTTTGTTTTTTTTCTTTGTGTCTCTGGTTCTGGGAACTCCACATTCTGTCTGAATCCTGAAGCTTCTCCTGCTGGATTCCTTCTCTTTCCTGGAGTTTATTTGGCTCCTTCCTCTATTTTCTAACTCTCCTTTGGCATATATTTTATTTAAATTTTATTTCTATTTAGAATAATTCTGCATGTGGAACTAAAATGAGTGAAACCTGCTTTATGAAAATTTAAGCTTCTTTAAAAAATGTTGATTGAAAACTTTTTTGTTTCATCTTAGATATAATTTTTTCTTCTAACAAACATTGGACTGTATTCCATCATTAATTTAGAAGTAACCATGCTTGATGCTGAACATGTTTAATCCACATGGAAGGGAAGGACATTTACCAGGAGGAACTGGAACATCTGGTTTCTTGGGGAACCTGGAAGGGAACCAAGCGGCGCGTTCACACCAGCCCTTTTTGATCAGAATCCTGGTCCGTTTGCTGGGAAAGTCCTCTTCGTTTGGGGAATTGTGAACAAACCAGTTCTGATCCTGATCAAAGAAGGTGGACTCGGTCCAAGTACTGATGTGAATCTCGGTTCGCTTCAAGTAGACCAAATCCAGGAAGTGGACTACAAAGCAAAGTGCATTGTGGGTAAACGTAGCAAACATACAGGCATGTGAGACGACATGCGGCTCTGGCCGGGAGAAATAACTCGCCCTGACCCCCTAACTGAACAGTTCTCCAGTCGTACTGAGTCTAGCGGACGTCCTGGTTTGATGCAGTAAGACTTTACTTTGGTGTCTTCAAGAGGATTGAGGGCCTTAGAAGAAAAATCCCAGTAGAGGAGAAGCTCTGTAGAAGCTCATCGAGCCAGGAGTGTAACACTAGAATAAAGCATCTCAACAAGGTCTTGGTGATACTGGCAACATGCAGAAAGTGAAGCGGTGCATGCGTCGTCATGGCGATTAAAGCTCAGAAGACACACGCTTTGCCTGAAGATGAAAGGGCTGCAGATCTTTGAAACGTGGATCGGACCAGAGATAAGAGGAAAGCAGAAGGAGGAAATGGAGCTGCTAACAAAGTTGAAATGGTTTAAGAAAAGTAGCTGTTAATGTTAAAATCCACAACGAGGCTTAATTATTGGAGCTTCATCAAGCTGGCACTGCTCACACATGGAGAGAAGAACAGGAAGATAAATATACTCACTGAAACCAGGATCTGATGTCTGCAGTTTACACAAGCAAAGATCTTCATGGCTCTTAGGATGTGATAAAACTAATGAACTGTGATCAGAAGAAATGGATCCAGCTGCCAGTTCAAACATCGTGTAGCTTCACTGGTGATGTTTTCACATTGTGATCCTTCCAGAAAGCTGCTGCTCTACTCAGTGTGGAGAAGATGACCTGGACAAGTTTTCCTGCAGCTGCAGATTCCTTCTATGGAACGGGGGGATGTGAGAATGAAAGGAAAGCAACAAGCTGGACACACATCAAGCTGTTAAACTGACAGCTTTTCAGCATCTGTGAACGGCTGTATGAGACACTAGAAGTGGATTTTCTGAACCAGAACCTACACAAACAAGGCCAGTGGTCCTGCTCAGGTAATGGGAATAATGGTAGAATGCAGCACTTCATATCTGAGGGCTCAAGACGTTTGACCATTTTCTATCCTTTTCTACCTGAAGATGCAGCAACAACTCCTGATTCAAAGATGTTCAGCTGTGCAGCTGCAGAGATGAGGGAACGTGTCAAAGGTTCACGCTGCTAGTTGTGTGTTGAGAAGACGAGATCCAGCTGCTTTCAAGCCTTGTAGAAAGTAAAGTGCTGGTGGAAAAGGAGTGTACTGAGTTCCTGTGGATGAACGGGATGTTTGGGATGTGGAAGTGTCCCACAGAAGGAGAGTGGTGGGATCATCATGTTCTGAGACTCGCAGATGTTCAAGTCCAGGAACAAAAACTCAGTTCAAGCTTGGAAACTGTGGATCTGTGAGATCGGAGTAAAAGCATTTAAGACCAGGACCTGAGAGGCCCACCAGACTTCTGAGTCTGTCTAATAAAACCTGCTGATCTACTGGATCAAAGGCGGCACTAAGATCCAGTAGAACCAGGACTGGAAGTTTCTGTGGGTCCAAGTTCCACCTGAGGTGGTTAACAATGTTTAAAAGGGCGTCTCGGTTCTGTGGTTGGTCCTAAAACCAGATTCAGATCCTTCTAAAATATTCTGTTTATTCAGAAACTTGTGTAAGTGAATAAAAAGAACTTTTTCTATCATGTGAGTTAAAAGCGGTGAGTTGGATACAGGTCGGTAGTTCTCCAGAAGGTTTGGGTGTAAATTCCTCTTCTTCAGAAGGGGCCTCACCACTGCTGTTTTACAGGCAGATGGGAAGACGCCCGTCTGAAGGAGGACCTCACCACGTCTACAAGCTCACGCTCAAAGAAAGCATCACATGTTTACAGTGATGTGGGAATGGATCTAAAAGGCAGCTTGTTGGTTGAGTTGGGAGAAAACTGGAGCAGCATCTCTGCATCAACCAGGACAAACTCTCCAGTGTTTCCTCGGGTAAAAACAAAGCTTCAGGTCTGTTAAGATCAACATGTCGCTGAGATAAAAACTGGATCTAATAGCATTGATTTTACTTCTGAAGTGGTCTGCAAAGTCCTCACATGCAGCATGTGATGCTGTCATGGAGGACTTGTTCAAATCTGGGTTTATTAAAAGATGTGTTGTTTTAAAAAGGAATCTGGGATTATTTTTATTGTGTGGAATCAGATGAAAAGTGGAGCGTTCTGGCCTGTTTCACTGCTTTATTGTAAACTCTGACTTGTTCCTTCAAACTTTCTAAATGAAAAGTTCATCTTGATTTCCTCCGTTTCCTCTCTGCTCTCCTGCAGCTTCTTTCCAGGTTTCTGGTTTCTTCGTTTCTCCGCGATGGTGTGAGTTTGGATCTTCTAGTTCTGGTTTTAAGTGGAGCTGCAGCATCAACGACTGACTTCAGTTTCCTGTTAAAATCATCTCCAATAAAATCACACTTTTATTCTAGTGTAGCTTTAAAAATGTGTGTATAAAGAATAAAACGTGTTGCTGACTAAATATGAGTTCAGCTTTTCTTCATCTCCTCACAAATGGTCTTGGTGATGTGCATGTATCTGTCCAGCTGGGAAGCCAACACCTCCACATTGGGAAGTTTGGGAAGGAAGGAAACTTGTGCATCTCTTTGAACCTCCAGGAGGAGAGGACAGATTAGTGGTGCAGCCTGAACATGACTGAGTGGGATCTTTTCAGGCAGGTGTAACACCTGCTTCTCAGCGAACACATGCAGTGAGGTGGCGGCCAGCTTCTCCACGGCATCCAGGAAGACGTGGAGCTTCTCCAGACCTTCCAGAGTGTCCTTCAACACTTCAGCAGCTCCTTCTCCAGCTCTGCACGCTTGCTGTCTGCAGACATCTGAGTGAATCTGCTCTTCATAAACTCCAGGAAGGCCTTACCTTTATTCTCTGCCTGCTTAATATGGCTGAACTCTGCTCCATTTAGTCAGCTCTGTCTTTAACTCTGTTCCCTCCCTTCCTTCCACTTAGGATCCTTTTCACACAATTCTCTTCTTCTGCTCATGTCACTGAAGGAATCTGAGGCCAAGCTGCACAAGGTTTTCTTTACTTTCTGTCTGGAGGACAAAAATAAATCCTGTCAGTCTTTTTTTCTGCTGTAAAAATCTTTGTGTGAAGAAAAGGAAAAGAAATGAACACTGGGAGAATTGCTCCCAGCACATTTCACCGGTAAAGATGTGGAACATGCAAACATGGGAAAGACAAATTCTCCCCTTTTTGCTCATATCAGACGTCTGCTTATCACATGATTTCAGTTTGAAGTTTGTTTCCATTTAAAATGAGTTTCCAGCAACAAGCTGCTGTTTCAGGGGTGAACTAGAAGTGTTTTCATTTGTTCTCTGAAGGTCTTTGTCTTCAGAATATAGAAGCCTAGACTGGCCCAACCTGCAGCAGCTACATCTCCACATCTGGAGGAAAAGATTGACTTTTCTTCTCATTCTGGCTTTTATCTCAATAGATCAAAGTCAGGAAGCAGATAACAGGATAAAGGAGCTTATCTAGTAAAAAGCAGCTTAATGTGGAGAAACCAGCATCAGAAGGAATATTTGGAATCAAGCCGCTCTCGTACAACTAAACAGCATAAAAATCTCTGTGGAAAAAGTCTTTGTTCCAATGAAATTCTTGCTGCAGAGAACAGTTTCTTTCTGTGTTGCACTAATGTGAAGGTTCCCAGTTTCCACTGCAGCCAGTAGAAGCTAAATAAAGCCTAGAAGCTAATAATGGATGAAGTGGTAGAAACACAGGAGCCTTCCTGTTTCCATCTGATGTTTTCATCTTAAATCAGCTGCTGCAGCTGTAAAATGTCTACAAATATACATCTGCTATATCAGCTCTGATGTCTGATGATGCTGCAAACACTTCACTTCTCTGCTCATCACTAAATAGATAATAGATAAAAATAGAGACTCAATATCCAGCACAGAAGAAGTAAAGCTTCTTCTTTACAACAACACTGTTAAAGTTTAGATTCTTTTAAAAATGATCCTCACTGCTCATTTAATACATGGCAGCATTCATTTAATGTTTCTATTAATTATTAATCACCTTTAAGAATTTGGTGAAGTTGTTTCTAGAAAGAAAGGTCATGTGATTAGTTAGAAAAACAAGTTCAGATATAAAACTTGTTTAAATCAGGGATTTGTTCTTGATATTTTTCCTTTTTTTCTATTTTTCCCTCTTTAATGAACCATAGAACTATTGTATGTAAATGTTTGTATATTCTGTAAAACATCCTGTAATACATGGAAACGCTCACTATTCCATTTTTACACACATGGAAACATGACTCAGCAATATTTTTACCAGGTAAATAAGACGTTTAGAAAGAAGTTTCCACTGCTAGGTCTGCCAGAAATCTGCTTTTTATTCCTGCACATGGATTCTATTATTGGTATCAGGACGTCTTTACTAAATGAAAAGTCCAGGAAGCCGTTCTTTCCCAGTATCACTGATATTTCCATGTTAGCTTTGTGTGGATAAACCCTGATGTGCTCGGCTGAATTGAGCTTTTCCATCATCTTGTTCCCACCGTCTGTTCCTGGAACTCAGAGCTCTCAGGATGTGGTCGTCACATCTTAGCAGCGAGTTTCTTCCTTTGAATGTATGAAGACTGAAGAGACTCATGAAGGTTTGAGACCTTCCACTGTGAAGATTGTAGCTGCAACATGCTGAATGACAGCAGGTGGAGGACCTTTTATTTGGAGCTAGAAACAATACTTTTGGTTGCCCATAGAAGAAAAACATCAACACACAGTCCTGTTAGCTCAGATGTGTGAATGGAGGAAGAGGAATCTTCATTGATGGTGATTTGTCTCCCTCTGCTGGTGAAAATGTGAACAGAAGGATGTCAGTTTAATGAACTGATGAAGTAAAGAATTATTAAAATAGAAATAATGGAGCTCTTCTTTCAGATTTTTACTGTTAGTGTTTTTCTTTCCAGTGAAAACCTTTGCTGGTGTCTTCTTATTGAAAGCAGCTGCTACATAAACTTTATGTTCTGATCCTACGTTGAAATATTTCATCCTTGTTGTGACTGAATCAGCTCATCTTTCATTTTATAAAAGTAAACCTCCAGTTGTTTGAGTCCAGCAGTTTGGCTGCAGGACTCATTTCCAGTTTTATTGTGTCCTGCAGCAGCAGATGGACTTCCACCCATACTGGTCATTTCCCAGTACAGCGCTGGACTTCCTGTCCACATTTTATTGACTCAACATTTATGGACATTTTATAGAATAACTTTATTACAAACCAGCTGAACAACAAGCCCAGTTTAGCTCAGCTTTGTGTGAGAAAAGGAAAACCTGGACTTTATTTTTTCTAAGAAAAGGTTCCAATAAACAGGTTTACTGATGTTGTTGAGTAAAGAAGAGACATCTGAACATGTTTATTTTACATTTCCTTCATAACACACAGACCTCTAGAAGTACAGCAGCCAGACTTTAATAGAAAACACACACACATGTGTACTTATTAATAATAAAGTTAATGTTTCTACTAATAAATGTATGAGTGTAAAAAGATGGCGCGGCCGTGGTCAGATGCCTTCCTGTGCTCCGTGTTTTTACTTTATCTTTACTTTCGCTGCTCTGAAGACACATCGCTGCTCGGTCTCGTCTCCAACAACGATGACACCACCAACATGAAGGAGGTGGAGACATGTTGCCATGACAATCACCTCCAGCTAAAAATCAGCCAAACCAAGGAGCTGGAGGTGGACTTCAGCAGGAAACAGCAGCTCTCCTTCATCCTCTTCATCCATCCACTTCATCGGTGGTGTTCCTGTGGCGAGACTGAGGAACATCAAAGACCTCAATGTGCAGCTGGTGGACACCTGAACCTGGACCAACCTGGACCACCCACATACAGGCTCAGGTCAGGAAGCCAAGACAGAAGCTCCACCACCTGTGAAGGTTCATGGTCTCTTCTGTGGTCATTAAAACGTTCTATAGATCCACGGTCTGAAGCATCAGAACCTGGTTGGACAACAGCCTGAAGGACAGAAAGTCCCTGCAGAGACTTATCAGGGTTTCAGATCTGAACCGTCCTCTCTGCGGGAGTCTGCTGGTGGGAACGTAAAAAACATCAAAACATTTCATCATCCTGAATTGCTTGTTTATTTCTTTAATAAGGACTCTCTCTGCTCCCCTTTTCTCTTTTTTCTGAGTCCATTGAGTCCCCACCTTCCTCGTTCTTTAAGCTGTTTTGGCTCCAGGCAGTTTGCTTGTGTTCATTAATAAATCCAGTCAGACCAGTTAAGGCCCAACCCACCAGTAACGGTCTTGCTGTAAGGCAGGCCTGGACTAGATGCTGGGAACTGTCTTGTGGGCCAGTCAAGACCTGCTTTCCAGGTAGTTGTTGGGATGGAGAAAACTATTGTTTTCTTTCCAGGGGAAGAGAAATGAAAAGTGAAAATGTGAATTATTTTAAATGTTTTGGCTGCATTTCACTGCTTGTTACTGACAACAGACTAAAAAAAAAATCCTAGCTGTTTTATTTTTCTGTTCAAAGTAAATGAAAAGATAATAACAGGACCAAAACTCTGCCAGGTCTAACATAAATTAAAAATCCAGAAACTGAATCAAATGAGGTAAAATTAGTCTGAGTTCATCCTACATCAGTCTAAAGAATCCAACGCTTGTATCTGTGCTCGTCCACCAGCTGAGCAGAGAGTAGAAACAGAAAGTTTCCACTCAGACACGTTGTTAATGCTTGGGGAGAATATTGCAGCGCTGGGATGACGTGGTCTGTTTGGTTCATCACTTTAACCCCGTCATGATCTGATGTGAGACTAATGTTTAACACACACATCAAATCTCAGCTTAAAAGATTTATAGGACAGAAATCAGACCAGAGAGAAGAAAGTATGGGACTAAACCCGATGCTGTAAAGGCAAATTTATTTGTATAGCACATTTTATGTACAAGACAATTCAAAGTGCTTTACATAAACCATTACAGCAGAGTGCAGACCAGTGCATAATTTATATAATATATAAAAAATAAATAAAGATTAAAAGAAATGCAATTAATGAAATAAAAGCAGAATTATGTGCTAAAATAAAATAGATAAAAAGAAATAAAGTTAAAGACAATATTAAAACATGATTCCAGCTTAAAAGAACCAGATGTAGATTTTGCCTGAATCCCATTTCACCCCTTAGCCCTACTCCTCCGTTTTGCGCGTTCACGTGAAGGGGTAGGGGTGTCCCAATTCCTTTTAGGACAGAGGAGTAGAGGTAAGGGGTAGGGCTATATACCACTTCAAACGAAGATTTTTCAGAGGCCCACTTGAAACGGAGGGGTATGAAAAATTTCCTGTTCTATATGAGAAAGCAAGTGTTTCTATGCACATCACGCTTTCTTGAGGTGCATGACAACACACACTCGCACAAAAAAAAAGCCACAGAGAAAAGGAGAGTATACCAGCACACACAATTAATTTTAATTGCATGAAAAATTCGTACATTACGTCCCACATATGCCTGTCGATAAGCAATAAGTCAATTAATTGCACTGTAAGGAAAAAATGAGCGCAACAAGTTTGCCGCCGCGATAGTTTTTATTATTCCCCCCCATTTTACGTCACCATAGACTGTGTATGACAACAGGTTTCACTATGCAGTATCTCTCGACTTAAGAGTTCTTGAGGAGGAAAATCTCTCTCGTGTCATATTTGTTGCATGTTGCAGCACGAGAACGTGGTGAACCACTAACCTGTGTGGCCGGTGTTTCTGTCAGTTTAGCATACATTGTCAGATCAGCATACGCATTAGTGCAAACTAACTGCATCTAACCCCTAACCCTAACCTTAACCCGCATGCGCATTAACGTAATGTATGCTACTCTGATGCGTATGCTAAACTGACAGAACACCGGCAGTTTTGCTGGTTTTTCTTGTTTGAGCCCCATGTTTAATATTTTTTAATATATTTATTGTTTTTTTTTTATTTAAAGTTTCTTTCCAGTTCCTGTGTAAAATGTTCTTTAGTGACTACTGATGACGTATGGTGACTGTTGAAGGGGTGTTCCAATTCGTAGGGGTTGACTTTTCAGCCCAACCCCTTCTAGCTCCGTTTTAAGGGTAAGGGGGGAAATGGGATTGGGCCTTTGACTTTTACTTTTACTCATTCCAGACTCTTGGGACATTTGTCTTGGTTCAGAATCTTGGACAAAAAAAGCAAGACGTTTTCTACCTTTGTGTTGTTAACCATGACCTGAATGACCAGATAGAACCGTCTCCTTCTCTCGGTCCTTCTTATAACAATCTTAGCTTATATATGTCCGTGTCTACATACAACATAGTGTCTCCCACTAGAACCACACTGGTCCCAGTCCAGGGTCAAAGTCTCTCAGGTCGTCACTTGTACTCAGAGAAATACATAAAGACTGATATAAAAAAAAATGAAAATGAGTAAATTATATGAAGGACAAGTTTGAAGTGTGATAAAGATTAATGGAGTAAATAAAAGATGATTATGAATAATGAGGAAATTTCGTCCTTGTTGTTTGGTGTGTTTTATCGGTATGAGTGTGTGTGAGATAATGAATGATTAGGTGTGTGGTTTTTAATTTGGTTAGGTTAAATTCTTGGGTACCGTAAAAGCTTAATTTTAACCTTTTGATTTAATGGTAATTTAATATTTACCCATCACTGGTTACAGTGTGTAAAGTACATTGTGTTGCTCTATGGGATGAAAAGTGTTTTATAAATACAAATGTGATGAATTTTTCTACACACAACAACTCCCACCTGAACACACACGTATGTGATGATGTGATCAGACCACCTGTGGGTTCAGAGCGTACAGGTGGAACATCTCCATCATCATTGTTTGGCTCTGGAACTGGTTTCCAGGTGATTGTGTGGTTTTCATGGTAAAGTCGGGGCTTTTTGTGAACGTAGTTTTGAAATTTGTGAGAACAATGGTGAGGTTTCAGGGAATGTTGGTAAAAACTGCAACTCCGTTTCCCCGTCTTCATCCTCTGAACACCCTCACATAGAAGGATGTGTTCCACATTTCCCAGTCAGCTGATCCATCATACCAGAAGAAGAGGCAGGAGAACATGGCTGCCTGAACCGAAACCACAACATCCACCAGATGTGGCCACCAATCTGCTGATTACATCACTTCCTGCTGGAAACTGATCAGAAGGAAGAAGTGGTGGAGTAGAGCCAATGTGGCTGTACAGGTGTCTGGATCAAGCTGTGATCCCTCCTCCCCACACACCCCCAAAGATCAATTACCAATCTGATCACATTCTACTTCTACGAGATTGCGTTAAATGATGTGGGAAATTAAAACAGCTGGGACTGACAGGAGGAAGAACCAGACAGGTGATGTGTGGATTTCCAGATGAAAACAAGACTGATGGGAAAAATCCTGACACTTCAGGATTTAAACTTATTAAAACATGTCAGACATTTTCTGTAAGGTTGTAAAATGTAAAGAGGAGGAGGAAGATCTGATGTTGCTCCTCCTACCTGTCCTCCTCCTACCGATCCTCCTCCTACCTGTCCTCCTCCTACCTGTACTCCTCCTACCTGTCCTCCCTCCTACCTGTAACCCCTCCTACCTGTCCTGCTCCTACCTGTAACCCCTCCTACCTGTCCTCCTCCTACCTGTCCTCCCTCCATCACAGGTAGAAATGTGACTCATTCCAGGAAGCAGCTCACCTGTATCAGTGGAGATTCTTCTTCTTCTTCTTCTCTGAACAAACTGTAAGTGTGAACTTTCCTCTTTGTTTCTGGAATGTTTGGAGAACGTGTTCACTTCTGATTTCAGCTCCAACTTTGATCTCTGCTGTTTGAAGACAAATCTACATGATGATCAGATCGTTATTTCTCTGAGGATCAAACTGTGGTTTTGTTGATGTGTAATGAGGCGGGAATGTGGCTCTACAGAACAACTTGAACTCTGACTTTCTCTTCGTGTTCACAGTAAAAACAGTCAGGCAGGTTTTTCAGGTTTTAAGTTCTGTGTTGCAACATTATTTCCTGGATCATAATCCACCTCCACCTTGTTTCACATAAACAGCTCCAGTTACAACAACGTTGGGACTCTGTGTAAAAGTGTGGAAAACCAGAATTCACTGATTTATAAACCTCATCAGGTCATATTTTATTCCCAGTAGAAGATAAACAACATGTCAGATGATGAAACTGAGACATTTTACAATGTGATGGAAAACATGAGCTGATAGTGAATCTGATGCAGCAACACGTCTGGAAAAAGTAGTTCCAGGGTGATGTTCGACACGGTGTAAAAAGTAGTTCCAGGGTGATGTTCGGCATGGTGTAAAAAGTAGTTCCAGGGTGATGTTCAGCATGGTGTAAAAAGTAGTTCCAGGGTGATGTTCAGCATGGTGTAAAAAGTAGTTCCAGGGTGATGTTCGGCATGGTGTAAAAGTAGTTCCAGGGTGATGTTCAGCATGGTGTAAAAAGTAGTTCCAGGGTGATGTTCAGCATGGTGTAAAAAGTAGTTCCAGGGTGATGTTCAGCATGGTGTAAAAAGTAGTTCCAGGGTGATGTTCAGCAAAGTGTAAAAAGTAGTTCCAGGGTGGTGTTCAGCATGGTGTAAAAAGTAGTTCCAGGGTGGTGTTCAGCATGGTGTAAAAAGTAGTTCCAGGGTGGTGTTCAGCATGGTGTAGCATCTCTTCTTCTAACATGTCTGGAAACATCTGGGACGTGAGGAGACCAGTTGCTGGAGTTTTAGGAGATGAATGTTGTCCCATTCTGGTCTGATGCAGGATTCTAGCTGCTCTACAGTCCTGGAACTTGGTTGCTGGATTTCTGCTTCCATGATGCTCCAGATGTTGTGTATTGGTGAAAGGTCTGGACTGCATGCAGGCCAGTTCAGCAGCCGGACTCTTCTCCTGTGAAGCTGCTGTGATGGATACAGGATGTGGTTCAGCATCGTCTTGCTGAAATCTGCAAGGTCTTCCCTGAAAGAGACGTTGTCTGGATGGGAGCAGATGTTGCTCTAAAACCTCCATGTACTTTTCAGCATTGATGGAGCTTCACAGATGTGGAAGCTGCCCACGCCATAGGCACTAATGCAGCCCCATCCCATCAGAGATGCAGCTTTTCACCTGTCCACTGATAACAAGCTGGATGCTCCCTCTCCTCTTTAGTCTGCAGGACACGCCGTCCATGCTTTCCACAAACTAGTTCACATCTTCATCCACGTTTCCACTTTGCCTCAGACCATTTTAAATGAGCTTTGGTCCAGAGAAGACGGAAGAAGGTGGATCTTGTTCACATCTGGCTTCTTCTCTGTATGATGGCGCTTTAACCTGCATTATTGGGTTTCAGGGTGAACTGTGTTCACAGACAGTGGTTTCTGGAAGTCTTACTGAGTCCATGCAGTGGTTTCCAGTAGAGAATCATGTCTGCTTGTAATGCAGAAGATCACCAGCATCCAGCCTTGTCCCATGCATACAGAGATTCCTCCTGATTCTTTCAGTATGTGGATGACATTACAACCTGCAGATCAGTGATCACAAACTCTGACCCTTGAGGGCTACTGTCCTCCAGGTTTTAGTTTAGTACATAAAAGTCAGTCTTACCAACAACAAGGTCTTGACCTCCAGCATGTTTACATGAACTTTACTCTGCAGTTCATTTAGAGCTGCCAGAATCAGTCCATTTATCCGCTGATCAGCAGAAAATCTACTGACTTCTCACACATGTGGGTAAACTAAATATCTGAAAGGTTTTTAACTAAATGCTGTTCATCACAAAACATCAGCTTCATCTCTGGAATTTATTCCAAACATTTTACAAACAAAACGTCAGTTTTCTGAAAAATGATCAACATGTTGGTCAGAAATGAAAAGAGATGTTTGGTGGAGCTTTAATTTAAATCCATGTTGAATCTGCTGAGTAAGAAAGACGAGTGGTTGTAACTGGGGAGTGAAAACTTCTTGCTCTCAGTGGACACTGAGTGGATACGAGTCTCTGATGGATTGTGTTCAGCTTTACAAGGATTTTCCACACTTTCATTTCTTCTGATTTAAATCAGAGCGATGCATGTTTAACTTGTCTGGATCATTCTGACTGTACAAGATACTGCAGCAAAGCTCTGGAAGCAACAGAAGAGCTCACATGGCTCCTGTTTGATGGTCTTCTTACTGGTTTCCAGTTCATGTGCTTTGTGGTGAGAACTTCTAGATGCTCTGCATGGACAAGCTCCTCAGTTCATTTCAGATTTCTTAAAGCTGAACTCTTTAACTTTCACTCTCAGCTCATCTGGAGGATTGTTTTTATCTCCAACATCTGGTTCACCCACTCAGACATATTTTCTAACTCAAACTGTCCCACTTCCACTGTGTTTAAAGTGCTTCTGTTGTTTTATCTTCTTTGTATTTGATATGAAAATGTGAGTGAAGTGAATTATAATTATTCTGCATATTATGGTCCTCTTTGTCTTGTAAATAGTTTCATCATCATGGCCTGTGCTGGTCAGCTCCCTCCCTCCATCTGGTGTCCTGATAGAAGTCCAGCAGCTGAAGGCAGCTTCCTCTTCCTCACTGCTGTCTGACTGCATCCATCTGACTCTGATATGAAGCAGAAACTCAGAGCCAATCAGAGGAGGAGCAGCAGATGATGGAAAGGAGGATTTCAGTTGATGTTCAGATGAATGATGTGTGTTTCCTCTGCAGGTGAAGGTAGAAAGTGTGTGTGAGCTGATGTGAATCCAGCATCATGGATCAGGACAGAGAGGAGGGAGTCCCTCCCTCTAAAACCACTCAGAGGTGAGATGTCCATCTCTAACTGTCCATGACTCTTCTCCATGTCAGAGATCACAACTCACATCACCAAACATCTGGATCCACAGGAACCAGCCTGGACCTGAACCCAGCTGTGTGTCCATGAGCAACCGGTCAAATAAACGATTAATCAATTTCCATCAAAGTCGTGGATCTAACAGACAGTAAGTAGATGTCAGTATTAAAATGTAAAAGTTGAAGCTGAACTCTCAGAATCAGGTTTTACTGTGAATCTTTGCTGCTGCATCATCTGATCTGATTCATCACATCTGAACATCCTGCATCCTCCAATAACTCTAGAAGCACAAACAGCTGCAGTTTGATCCTAAATCCAGTCACATCAGTCTGAATTCATCTGGTTCAGTTCTTTCAAACTCAGCTGTGTTTCAAAGCTTCATGTTTCCAGTGTGTGAGGGAGCCTCCTCCTTACTGGTCATACTGGATGTTACATACGAGTCCGTCTCCTCTGAAGTCCACTGATCACATGGAACGAGGAGCTGACACACTTTCTTCACACAGTCTTTGCAGCTGCAGCTGTCTGTGATGCAGCAGATTAAAGTTCAGCTCCAAGGTCTTCATCAGCTGGAGAAGGTCCAGTCAGTTCAGAGATCATTAGCTGTGGAAGCTGCCACACATCTGGTGGCTCTCTTCCCTGAAAACAGCTGAGCAGCTTCCTCAGATCAGCTGTGTCACCAAAGTCTTTCAGTTTTGTCTCCTCCTGGTCCGGAAGCCAACGATCAAAGCAGAGACACATCAGCTTCATCAGCTGGGATCTGCTGCAGCTTTCAGGAGAAGATGTGGACATGAAACCAGGCTGGATGAAGAAAGAAGAACATGTTGGTGTTTGAATGAGCTGCTGCAGCTTTCAGGAGAAGATGTGGACATGAAACCAGGCTGGATGAAGAAAGAAGAACATGTTGGTGTCTGAATGAGCTGCTGCTGCTTTTCTGGAACCTTCTGGGACATCAGTCTGACTCTGTTGGAGCTTCTAACATCTATGACTTCTAACAGAGTGAGCTGCTTCTTAGATGAAGTCCTAACTTTCCTCCTCCATGGTTCCACCTCCAATAAGCAGCTGCAGCTCCTGGTTTCTGGATCTCTGATCAGACAGCTGGCTGCAGAATCTGCAAGAAATCAGGAGGAAGGTTGCAGGAATTTGTCTTCTC